>NC_051271.1:11911404-12211404 GCF_015220745.1 Sebastes umbrosus
GTGTGGTGATTTAGAGTGATGGTGATGACACTGATGACCAACTATATATAGATTAAACACCGATTCTCAGGGCCGCTACGCTCATGATGCTACGCTCAAATTACCTGCCTGCTGGCTATATATATGTGTGTGTGTGTGTGTGTGTGTGTTTATATGCTTTTTGCATTTTTTCTGCATTTGTATATCTGTGCATATAGAAAAACAGAAGAAAGCTGTTAAATGCAAAAACGTAAGAAATTTAATCCTCTCAATTTGTGCTCAAATGTAGTGACGAAGAGGCAAAAAGAACGCTAAAAAAAACTTGGATTAGCAGCTGCTCAGGTAGACTGTTAAACACTTTTTAAAGCTTGGCATTCCTCCTCAGACGGCATCAAGGCCTTTATGCTGACCTGTTTCTAGAAACAAGGATAAAGGACATCATAACTAACTAAGTCACAGCCAGGCCACAATCTCCGGGTCTGAGAAGTGAAGCCAGTGTGGAAGTGCCTTAAACTTGCATTCTTTCTAGTAGCCAGCAGGGGGCGACTCCTGTGGTTGCAAAAATAAGTCTGATTGTATAGAAGTCTATGAGAAAATGAGCCTACTTCTCACTTGAGTTATTACCTCAGTAAACATTGTAAACATGAGTTTATGGTCTCAATCGCTAGTTTCAAGTCTTCTTCAATACAGCATGATGTTCATTTAGTAAATTATGGTCCCATTTAGAGTCAAATAGACCATAAAGCAGGGTGTGCTTTAGGGCGTGGATACCTTGTGATTGACAGGTCGCTACCACGGCGTTGTCCGGTCTGGGAGTTGTACGTATTTTCCACTCCTCTTTTTTCTACACGGTACTGCTGACTTGTGTGTGTGTGTATGTGTGTGTGTGAGTGTGCGTACACTAATGACAGCAATCAGAATTTCCTTTAGGTGATGAGGTGAGCGTTTTGCACTGACCCTTTTAATACCTCTGCATCTGTGTGTGTGTGTATGTGTGTGTGCAGGTGTAAGTGTAGGCGTGTGTTTGTGCTCACTGACCTCTTAAACACCCCTGTGCTCGTCAACACACAACACAACCACTGGACTGTGACCTGCCAAATAAGAGCTTACCCAGTACACTAAACACACACACACACACACACACATCTCTCTCTCTCTCTCTTTACAGTTCAGACACATTTTTAAGACGTCTTTTCTCTCTTAACACCCCTCTCTCCCCCCTTTCACATCACACCTGTAGTTTTTTTTTTTTCACCCAATCATACATGCTATCCCAGCACCTCCTCCTCCCTCTCTTGGCCGCTCTCTGTCTTATTATAATGGTGTCTAATGTGTCCATGTATCCATGTAGATGGGGGCCAGGCAGCAGCAGCAGTAGCACAGAAGAAGGGGTCTGCCGTGGTAATTGGCCATGATGAAGTTTGGCCAGTGGGGTGACAGGCCCGCTAAGGAAGATGGATCATTCTCATTCGGCCCCGTAAATGTTGTCAATTCCACCGCTCATACAGCGCCATCAGCCCTCATCAAAGAGGAGGGACGCAGCTGCGGAGGGGCTGGGGTTTTGAGGGGTGGTTGAGGGGGGAGTTGTACGTACAGGGCAGGATGGAGGGTTACAAGAAAGGGTGGCAGGGGGAGTTGGACCCGGGGCAGGAAGTCATAGGCAGAAAGAAGGATGATTGGAGAAATGGATGCATGTAGCAGTGTTAATTTTGTTAACGAAATTATGACTAAATATGATTGTCAACAACTTTTTTTTCCATGACTAAGGCGAGACGATGATGAGACTACTCCGACGCCATCAAACACTAGCTTTGACTGTATCAATTTGTTATAATGTTAACGAAGAAAAAACAAGATGAAAAATTTAGCTCCGAAAATAAAAAACTTTACCAAAATCTCCGACGAAATATTCAACGGTATATCACGCCAAAGCGTGTAATAGACCCGCCTGTCCACCGGAGGATAGCATGTCAGTGTCACGTTTTGCCTCCCCAAGACGTGAATATCACATATGTGTCTTTATTACTGTAATAAGTTAGTGTTTAATATCAATTCTGCATAGAGGCCGGGGACTCAATGATTTGTGTCATTTTGTTAATACTGTTCAGGATACAGAGCCTGAAATGTAAATACGCAAAAATGAACAGGATTTCTTTTTAAACTGTAAAAATATATACTGTTTTGAACAACATATGCTAGCTGACGTGCTAGCTGGCTACTACTGTGGTTTCTCTCCATCGCCCCGTCACTTACACACAGCAGGTTGGTCTACTGACTCAGATCTGGGAGGGTAATGGTTTGGTCCAAATTTCACATCAATAACAGATGAGCCCTAATCGGCCCTCTGACACACACACACACACACACACACACACACACACTGGCCCTGTTGACTTGCACCATTTGCATAATAGTATTTCCCTTTTTCTCCACTCTCCAAATAGCTCCCGATTTCTCCATCTCACTCTCTCTACTTCTCTCTCCCTATCGCTCTCTCTCTCTCTCTCCTTCTCTCTCTCTCCACATTGTCTTGTGTACTCCTGATGGAAAAAGGCTTGACTATAAACAAATACAATTCCCTCAGAGGCCCACAAACTGAGACAAGGATTGGGGGGAAGGAATTCATCTGCGCTCAAACTGAGCGTGGCGGCAGTGGGGAGGATATTCATTTCCTGACGAGCCAGATAGACCTCAGCTCTGGGGAGAGGCTGGAAAAGTTCACACATTTTTGAATGACAAATTGGGCTAACATTGCTAATTAATGAACGATTAATTGATTCAAATTTTTAGATTAAATATTATTGTATCTGTGGTTAATGCCTATTCTGTTCTCCCAGAGAACAGAGTAGTGATTATAGACTAATGACACAGAACCGAAAGGATAAGGCTGGTGCTACTCTATATTGTTCTGTTTGTCAACAAGTCTCATGATAAAACTGAAACCAACAATGAATTGGTCCCACTGTAGTTTTTAACAAACATTTCAGTTATGTTTGCTAAAAACTACAGTGCCCAGTTGTTTTAGGAAATGACTGAACCTTTCTAAAAAAATTTAACTATAATTGTGATGCATTTTTAAATATTTACACTTATGAATAGGTCGAAAGTAAGGCAGTTATAAGCCATACTAGTGTGCATTATGCAACCTGGTGTCACTCCAAAGCTTGTAATAGACCCGTCTGTCTACCAGAGGTTAGCGTTTCAGTGTAACATTATGCAACAAAACCACTCACTTAGGTTAGGCAACAAAACCACTTAGTCTTAGGTTTAGGAAAAATGTCCTAGTTGGCCAAAAAATTACTACATAAACTAAGTACAATACGTACAGAAACAAAGTAACATAAGTACGGAAACATGTCACAATCGTCACTAAAAATCACGTCACAAACAATTTACAAAACAAACTACCGGTCTTGAACAGCGGTCTCCTGGTTGGAAGTCCTGTGTTTGTTGGACCCATCCTAGTCACCTCCTCCCGCCATAGGCAGTCTTACTCAGTTTTTATTCTATGTCACTAGTTCTGACCGTAGCATATTAACGCAAATGCATTTACATTTCAGTCAGCCCAGACTACATGGCGTACAAATGACACGCCAAAAGCAAGAACGGCGATCTTATTGCAGGCTTTTGCCTTGCAACATTATTGTGTAATTGGCATTATGAGTCTGTCAGCCTCTTCTGACCAGTTTAACCGTCTCCATCCTTCAGAGGAGATCACCTTTGACCTCTCTGCTTCGTTTTAAGCTTTTTGGATGGAGGGATTGATGAGGACTTTCTCTTTTTCTTTCTCTATCCCAGTGTAGGCAGACTGGTTGGTGCTGGGTGGGCATTTGGACCCGGGGGCAGCATGGATGGGTGGGGGCTTCGTCAGCCCTGCTGATTTATCACCTGGGTAATAGGAAGTGATTGAAGGGAAATTCAAATGAACTCTCTCTGACAGGCACACATGCAGACACACATACGAGCACGCACGCACAAATTAATAGTGGGGCTTAATAGACTACGGGGAGAGGGGGAACAAGAGCAGGAGAGGGAGATGAGATAAAAGGATGGCTTGTTAGGGAGGAAAGATACAGAAAAGGTCTGAGACAAACGGGATAGAAGAGTAACTACTGGTGACACATAAAATAAGATTTGCTTGTGAGGAACGTGAGCAATTTTACTTTTTTTATCTGTTCAAGTGGGATGAGGGAAGAAGAAATAATGAATGAGGCTCGTGTTTCAATGCAAGAAAGCTAAAAGATAATGAGGAGGTTGAAATGACCGCTGAAATTACAGTATATTAGTATACCATTATAATATACTGTTGGCACCCGATATTGAGCCACTTGCACCTCTGTTTCTATCTTACTTGCTTGAGCTCCGTCATTTTCTCTTTCTTTCACACACACACACACATTAACTCACCCTCACGTCAAAGGCTCCCTCACATGCTGCAACAGCACCACCATCAACAGCACTGCCAAGTATATATCAGGCATCTTTTAGGCACCCGATTCGACTGTTATCAGGCAATTAAATGTGCGTTATCGCTCGCTATAAGCACCATAGATGTGGGTCAGTAGGGGCCTACTACGCCTACTAGCTACGTTGTAAAAGTGAAAGCGAAACTTAAAGACCACATGAAACATTTCGTTTTGAACACAAACAAAACAGCTTCTTTAGGTTTAGGGAAAAACGTTGTGTTGTGGCTTAAAATAAAAAAAATAATAAGAGAAAGTGAAACTTAATGCTTGTGAACACAAAGACGACTACATGATGTCCCATCCGTGCCTCCCGACCCAACCCATTCTCACTCCCAACTCATCAAATACCGCCGTTTGGTAAGCGCCCCTCTGCATCAGAAACCGACGCACAGAGGCACCCTTTAGCAACAGTATGTGACGAACTGGGCTTTCAACTAACTCCAATGTAAACCCACCCACGGCGTTATTCGACGGTCGGAGCAAGTGGCGTAATATTAATAGCGTGAGATTCCGCTAAGGGCGGGCGGGTCAAACAAACCAGTGTTCGTGTCCCGTGTGAAACTAAAAGTAACACTCACTAAGTCAGTCTTTAGTCACGTGACTCGTTGGTATCGTCAGTCCTGCGAGTTGCTTGTCAGTGAAATTAACGTCAACCACGACCGTTTCCTAAGCCTAACTAAGTGGACCAAGCAGCGATATTTGACGGCTTGGGAGTGAGAATGCGTTGCCCGACCTCAACCCCATATTGAGTTTCACGCCGTCTATACTACAGCGCCTCACTTATGCTTTTGCTGCTGTTGTCTTCTTTTATTCCTTCTATCTGTGATCAACCATGTAAATAGATGATAAAACCCAGGGCCCTGCTGACCCACATCTATGAGCCTTATAACCACTGATAACGCACATTTAATAGTGTGATAACAGTCCAATCGGCTGCTTTTTAGGAATGTCAGTCACAACACAGCGTGACCCTCCTTGACCATAACCCCATCGGCACCGCCTCACACACACACACACACACACATACACACACCTCGGCCCACATACCACAGAGGCTGAGCTGTAGCTGTCAGTGTGTCAGTGTTGAGGGTATGACTGTCAATCATCCCTCTGGGAAATGCAGGCGAGGAAAAAGGGGGGGTGGTCGACTAGACAGGATGAGAGAGGGAAGCGGAGGTAGAGGGACAGATAGCGATGATTTGTGTGTGTGTGTGAGAGAGAGTGTATGTGTGTGTGCACCTCTTTGTAATCACAATGCAACGCCCTAAAGCCAGTTTGACCCTGGGGCGACCCACAGTTTTAAAACCCCTATGCCCGACCCCAGTGGCTTGACCGGGCTCAGAGAGGACACTGACCTATGAATCATGGGTATTATGGTCTTGAGTCGTAGTCTATAGAGCTACTAGAGCCAATCCCTGTCGACCTCTCGCCCTGCGCCACTCCACTCCCCATGTCGGTCAGAGGAAAGTGAATGGGCTGAACAGTGAAGCTGTGCCCTAGAGGTCTAAGGCTGCAGCCTACATGTGACTCCATATACTACCACTACTCTAGTGTGTGTTTGTCCTCTTGCCCTTGACTTTGACTGAATAAATAAAGGTGAAGTAGGGATATATTTTAAAGGCTGTGGAAACTAAAGTGTCATTTTGAGACGTTGGGCAAAATATTTCCTTAATATTGATCGGAGGGCTGCAAATTAGAGGACATCTGAGGAAAGGTAGAGAGAATGCAAATGCTAGCTTGTTGTCATTTTGTTATTCAGCGTACTACTTACACCTGTCTATTCCACTCACATTTACATTAACTAAACTGCTGAGAAAAGGGCGGGAGGTCAATTTAGATGCAACATTAAGACACAAAAACAAACTCTTTCATCTTTTTCTCTCACGTGCAAACAACACACACACACAAACATATGCAGCACATTCCCAAAATGCATCAGCATGTGGACAGCTCCTTCGCCGTCCCCCGAGCAGCAGGAAGTGAGGTCATAATGAGAGCCGGGTCAATACGCTCATTAACCCCTGCAGTGTATCTGGATAATGGGAACATCAATAGACCTGACTGGGTCTCTGTTGCAGCCATCACAATGTCTACCAGACCACAGAAACTCACAGCAGTCTGTCAGACTGACGGAGAAACACGACTTGATGCTGACATTTTTAGATCATTCAGTGAAAAAAACAACAGAAAAACATCTATTAGAACGAATGCAACGGTTCCGCATTGTTTTGGAGATATAATTAGGAATATTTAAATCGGATTTTCATAATGCAATGTGACTAATTTCCTCAAGATTGACATGGCATGGCAAGGCATAGCAGGCAGGACAGGCTGTAAGCTAGAAGCAGAGACAAGCATTTCATCTAAAGCACCAGAGGTGAAAGGTACGGCACCATACGCTACAGTTTTGTTGTGTATATCTGTTGGTGTATGTAAATTGTCTTAATGAAGTTGCTTTACCCCATAAACTTGAGGCCACAAGAGTTTCTGTAAAAAAATAAATAAATGTGAACAGAATTGTACCAAATTAAAAGATACACCATTAGTTCAGATTAGATAAGATTCATTTGTTGAATGTTTTTTGTCCTGTACTATGAAGCAGAATTTGGCATTAGCAAGGTAACTTCAGGGTTAACCCTGGGTCCTACGACGGTGGTTCACTTCTTATCGGGGGAGATCGCCATGGTAACTGATGCTGAACGCCTAACCTGATCTGGAGCAACTCGTTTAAAAGCACCGCCTGCTGACCAATCAGAGCTCGGTGCACAAGTCATATGATAATATTACACAACTACGAATAAGTTTAAGTCATAATCCAGGCTAAAAGCATCACAGTTTAAACTGACAAATGCAGGAAGGACAGATGGCAAAAAATCTGCAATTATGGGAATACGTAAATTAATAGACTTTTAATTTCACTGCCCCATCTAGGGCACGATAGATCTGACTATAATTACATGTGTGTATTTTGTTAAATTAATAAATTGCTGTTGATGTATTATTATGACATGTATGACAATATTTTAGCTTTATTCTTTCAGCTGCAACCCCGTTGGTGTGAAATGGATTTAGGAGCAAATAAAAAATAGATATAAGAATATCATTAAAAACAATAAAATCTAAGTAATAAAAGTAATTTACATATTCACACAGTCTGTGTTTTTTTGCCAACTGTCCTTCCTGCATTTGGCAAATTTTGTTTCTTTTAATCTGGATTATGTGTTTAATTTATTTGTATTTGTCTAATATTATAGTTGATAACCACCATCGTAGGATCGTTTAGTGGGATTGCGTTTGTTAGGGTTAGTTAAGCCAGATAACGAGAAGATACCCTGTATGTTAAACTTGCTTCGTAGTACAGGCCTCAGAGCTAGATGTTCTCAAAAACTGGAAATACATCCCTCTCAAACAAACTACAGAAATTTAGGAATAATATCACTATGAATAATATTAGCAAAGTTAGCTACGCAAGCATGTGAAATCGGCTGTTTTACTTATCAATCCCAAAATAAGGGGTTTGGGATGGGGAAGCAAAACTGGGTGGGTGCACAGCTAAAAAGCATCCCTGTTGGTGCAGTGGCAATCCTCACAAGAAAAATAAAATGTGTGACCCGAAAGGTAGTTGTGTGTGTAGTATGGTCTCGTTCATCAGTTTTTAATGTAAAGTTTTCTCCTGCATTAGCCGTACCTTTCATTAGAGCACCCTACTACACTGCTGTTGACCCTCAACCTGTTCCTACACTCAGCCTCGGCCCAGAGCCTGCACGGTGCCACGCCCTTACCTTGCCAGAGTCAGGGCTCACATAGAGGTCAGAGCTGGATTGGATTGGACAGGGTCTGTCAAACAGGCGGTCCAATACCTCGATCTGCTGCGGCGAGAACAGCTCCCCTCTCATCTGCTTCCTGAGGAAGTCCCGCCCACTGTGGCCGTGCCCGTTGGCCAGCGGTGACTCCTGCAAACCTACACCGAGAAAGACAGGAGAAAGGAGTGAGGTTAGAGGGGTTTTAAATGGAGATTTAATGGAGGAAAAAGGTGAAAGAGGAGAGGTTTAAAGAGGGTTTGAGAGTCTGGTGTGTGTATAACAGAGGGAGCAACCAGACAGATAGCAGAATGAAGGGAGGCGTGGGTTGATAAAATAAATCACTGAGGCAGATGTGGAGAGAGAAGTTTGAGCAAAGACTCAAATGAACCCCAGTGAGCTGATTTAGGACTAAGCGACTTCATAGATTGTGGAGACTCCGAGAAAACGCTATACAAATGCAATCCATTACCAAGCATACGCTGTCTCTCATTCTTGATCTCTCAAAAGTACACTCTCGCCTCTCATATATACACACTTCTCCGTCCCTCTTGTCGTATCACCCATACACACACAGACACACAAATATATATTGCTGTGGTATCAGTATTAGACTGTGAGCTCTCGTATCCTGCAGTTATTGCAAGGCTGAGGGACTGAACGAGACAATTATAAGAACTCTGAAGAGTCGCGGCCCACAAATGATTAGAAAAGAGAGAACCAGAGAAAAAGATAAAGAGAAAAAGGGGATGAGGGTGAAAATCCCCCGCTATAGAGCCAATTCATCGCTCCGAACCGCTCCTGAGAGCCTATTTTAGTCCTGGGGGTCACTGTGTGTTTGGTGTGTGTGTGTGTGTGTGTGTGTGTGAGAGAGAGTGTGTGTCCGGTGACGGGGGGAGTGATATGACAGACAGGTGGAGAGGGGGAAGGGGCTTCAAATATATAATTTTTTCCATTTGGACAGAGAATACAGATCCATTTGTGCCAGACGGTGATCCTGAAGAAAAAACAAAGAATGATGTAGAAAGACAGAAAGTGAACAAACTAGAGCGATAGGGGCTTTACCACAATTAACAAGGATAATTCTGGTTTATTACAAGTTGGGTGTTACTATCTTTCCCTAACCATAAAGGAGTACGCCACCAATTTAGCATTAGACCAACGTGATCTCATCCCTACTCGTCATATTTTGCGTTATAGTTCACATATGCGGTAGTAGCCAACTCACCAAGACCTGTAAACAGACCCTGATGCATAAAATTGGTGGAGTTCCCCTTTAACAAAGTGTTTTTGTTGAACTCTAACCATAGTTTATTTGCCTTAACCACAATCTTACCCTAACTATAGCCATACTGCAGTAGTTTTTGTAAACCTAACCTAGGGTTTGACAACATTGTCTAATATTTAAATTATTGTTCAGCAGTGAGGTTGAGCAGTCTAGACTGGATGTAAACGAGCTAAATGTAAAACACATGTTCTAAACCGCTTCATTTGGAGCTAAAACTGAAAGTGAGCACAGCTGAAGTGTCAGTAATAATCCCTCCATTGCACATGAAATGTATGTGTGCGCTCAACTATGGCAAGTACATTGGGTCATGGTTGAGAAAGGAAGGAAGCCGACAGGCAGTTTCTGTGTTAAATTTATCATTCACTTAGTTTTTTCTTCCTCACAAGTTTGGCTAACCAACCTGTATTATTATCTGACTGGTCATATGTCTGTACCCACCGCTCCCACATCTTAATAACACGGCTTTGTTGAATACTCGATTCTGATTGGTCAATCACGGCGGTCTACGGTCTGTTATTTCTTTATAACAGACCGTTGCCATGGGCGCAGTTCTGGTGTCGGACTCTGGCAGACTGTTTTTGTGTCAAATTAATGATTTCTTAAGTAAGTAGCCGTGTAATAAGCGGGATAATGTACAGCTAGTGGGTCATTGTTGTGAAATAAACCAACAATGACCGGCTCGCTGTACATTATCACTTACTTAACAAATAACTTGGTGTTTGCAATGTTAATATTACCAATGAGAATGATGGCCAATAAGACCCACGTTGTAATAGCCTAAAGGAAAATTATCCTTTAAATGGTAGATTAGCATATTTAAGCACATACTAATCTACAATTCCACAGCTGTATAATACTACTGAAACTGGTGCAAACTGTATTTTCCCAGTTTGAGTGGTAACCAGTGGGAAACTCCGGGTCTGAAAAGTGAAGCCAATGCTGAAGTGCCTTAAACTTGCATTCTTTCTAACAGCCAGCAGGGGGCGACTCCTCTGGTTGCAAAAAGAAGTCTGATTGCATAGAAGTCTATGAGAAAATGAGCCTACTTCTAACTTGATTTATTACCTCAGTAAACATTGTAAACATGAGTTTATGGTCTCAATCGCTAGTTTCAAGTCTCCTTCACTACAGCATGATGTTCATTTAGTAAATTATGGTCCCATTTAGAGTCAAATAGACCATAAAGCAGGGGATGCTTTAGGGCGTGGCTACCTTGTGAATGACAGGTCGCTACCACGGCGTTGTCTGTGTTTTCATTTTACAACTTTAACCCTTTCAGTGTGTTTTCAGTTCATAAAAGTTAATTATAACCTTTTTGGTCGCCTGAAAACGTCTTGTTCAGTCTTCGGTTTTTAGCTCCACCGTCTTGTGTCATTTCTGGTTGCTAAAAAACCAAGATGGTGACGGCCAAAATGTTAAACTTGAGGCTTCAAAACAGCAGTCTGCAAACCAATGGGTGATATCACGGTGACTACGTCCACTTCTTATAGACAGTCTATGGTGGTAACCTCTTAGAGGTGATGGTCATTGGCACAAAGGGTGTTTTTCAGTTTACTTCAAAGACTTCTAGTAAACCTCATATCATCAGAGAGTATCTAGCTGCTAACACTCACACAGTGCTGCATGACTCACAACACCTCGCCATACCTTTTCAGTACACAAAACCTCTTTCACCAACTCTCTCACAAACACACTGCTTGATCATAATCTCTCTTTCTCCACCATAGTCACACACACACACACACACACACACACATATACACAGATGCAGTGTGAGTGTATGGTCCAGGTCTCTGGTGACAGACCAATCAGGAGGGAGATAAAGCCAGTATGATGCTTTAGCCTGGTAACCCACGGCGACCCATTTAATCCCACCGGCCAGTCCCCATGATGGAATTCAATTGATCAATCATGTAGCTCTGATGGCACCATTTCAGCCAGCTTATTGCTTTCTGCTTTCTCTCTGTCGCACACAAACACACACACACACACACACACCTGAATACACACTGAAAGTCTGACCCAAGTCTGTCACGACGGAGCACCCACAAAGGACATACAGAGAACGAAGGAGACGACAGAACCTACTGTAATCTATAGCAGTAAGAACAAAGCTTTAACTTATGATAATCAATATTGTCCGTTCATCTGTATGAATGTGTGTGTGTGTGTGTGTGTGTGTGTGTGTGTGTGTTGGTGTGGATGTGTGGGTGGGTAGCTTGATATCCGGCTGGTCTCATTGTATCCATGGATGGGTAAAGAAACTCATTGCCGTGACGGGTTAAATCCTATTCACTGTCGGATACACACACACACACACACACACACACACACACACTCACAGCTGCCTCTATCTCTGTGAGTCAGTCTCAGAAGGGAAGCGCTTCTCTTCCCTCTTTTTCAGAGCAGAACAAAACAAACAATGAGCCCTTATTGTTCTCTCTTCTCTGCCTTTTTCCTCTCTCTTCCGCCTTCTCTGTCTCCCTCTTTTGCTCTCTCTCTCTCTCTCTCTCTCTCTCTCTCTCTCCATCTCCGTCTCCGTCTCCCTCAGACTCGGCCTGCCCGTTTCCATTTTTTTCAACAACCCAGGAACAGTTGAATTATTAAATCCAAATACCTCTGAGAGTTACAGTAGATGGGTTGTCACCTGTTTGTGTGTTCCAGTGCATGTATGTGTGTCTGTCTGCAGGGGGTAGGACACCACCAGTGTGCATCTTTTTGCACTTGACATAGATTATCATACTGATAGGACAAGGGTCGTAAGTCTGACCTCACAGCCCCAGCCTGTGCATGTGTGTGTGTTTGTGTGTGTGTGCGTGTGCATGTGTGTGTGTGTGTGTGTGACTCCAGAGATCAAAGTTTTTTTGGGGGGGTGGGAGGCACCGAGAGGAACTCAGGGTGAAGGGCGGAGCTCCCCTCCCTCCTCTCCTCCGTCCTCCATCCTCCATCTTTTGCTTACTCCCGGCGCCTTTTATCTGGTAAGCTGCTGCATGTCACAGTGGATGCACAAGGGGGTGAGAGGTCATCGTGGCATTCTGGGTAAATATTTCTTCTTCGTGTAAAAGAGACTTTTCAACAAACGCTATGTATGATTTTCCTTCAAACGTACTGAGAATACGTGTAACTCAAGGAAAAAACATTCCCTATCTTAACAGGCCCACCTGTCTTGAACATCATATCCATGTTGGACGCACACACACACCCACACGCTCGCATGCACACACGCACACACACACACACACACACACAGCCTCTGTGTGTAAGATAATAGGTTAAGATACAATAGTCCCCTTTTGGCCCCACAAGTCAAGTTCTTCCATTCTCTTCCATTCATCTACATTTTGCCCCCCGATCACCCCCCACTTCCCCTCGCTTTGGCTGGGGGCACAGGTCACCACAGGGCTTTACCCCCACACACTCCTCCTGTCGACACACACACATACACACACACAGAAACACACATGCCATGATCCCGCCTTCCTGTGTTCCCATCACTTGCACAGCTGCCATTTCTGTGCATGTAAGTTACAGCGGAAATAAAATGTTTCCTGCACACGTTCATAAATGTATATACTGTATATATTAGGGATGCACCGATCTGACTTTTTCAGTCCCGATACCGATACCTGGGCTTTGGGTATCGGCCGATACAGAGTATCGATCTGATACCAGTGTTTAGTTAATAAGCTGTATGCCTCACTGTGTGGAAGTGACTGGGATCATTCTGTTATGTGTAAGAGCCTTAAACATAATGTTTCTCTCAACAATGACAATTCTTCTCAGTGTCTGTCAATTTGTTTTTTAGGTCTCCTTTTTTTCCCATTTCTTTTGGGGACATAAGGGTGGATGGAGATAAACTGGAGTATTAAAAAACTCAACATATCCAAACAAGCTGGTATTGAATTGATGAAAAATTAAAAAAAAAAAAATCCCACATCACACTTCCTTCCACTAGTCCGTCTCAGGAACACTTAAACCCTTAGGCAACATCAGGCTTGACTTTAAAATTGCTTTCCTGACTTTGTAAAACAAAATGTAACAAATAAACACATAGATATAAATTTACTGAATTGTTATTTATCATTAAAATAATACATTTTACACCAGCAACTTGGTAAAAAAAAATCTTCAAAATTAAATGCAGCTTTTAAATGTAGCAACAAATTGGTAAAAACTTAAACATTATATAATGCAGATAGTATATAAACATAGAATTGAACGGAATAGATCGGCCTCATTGTCACGATACCCAATCCAGCTATTATAGTCATTATCAGCCCGATATCCAATATAGTTATTGGTATCATTGCATCCCTATACAGTAAATGATAACTTGATGTGATTTTAATCAATTTCATAATATCACAATAACAAAGATGCTTGCTCAAGGGCACTCAGTGGCTTGAATCCAAAGCTTCGTAAAAAATATATATATCTATTATTCATCTGAATGGATTCGTTTTTACTCCACTTTGAGTCTATCAGAGGAAACATGAGCACTTCTCCTACACTGACTATCAGGGTGGTCCGCCTCTAAATAGACTTTTATCACAGCAGACATTTTGTGTTATCATAGCAAGAAACACAGTTAGAGCACAGATGGCACAAATAACACTAACAAGAGCTCAGTTCCATTCACATGTCCAAGGAATCCTGATGCACTATAACCAACAAGTTCTCATCCCAAAGCGTCACATACTGCCGCTTTGTCACGCCGCTTGGCGTCACTTTAGGTTTTAGCATCTAATATTAGTTATGTTTAGGAAAAAACGACATGGTTAGGCTTAAGACTGCTACGTTTGTAAAGTGAGACTTGACGTTGTGAACATGGGACACGAACGAACAGCTGATTGTAACGTGAAAATGAAACATAATGCACGGGACACAAACAACAGTCTCTTGGTGCTTTCACACGGCAACTAAATGGGATTCAGCCATCATTAACATTATTGATGGCACCTGTGCCTTTCCTGCTACAATATGACATGTAAAAATGTCTGCTGTGCAAAAGATCTGTAAGAATTGTGTTTGTTTCCACAAAACAAATGTACAAAGAAGTTGGAAAATACTGAAAAAAGCAAAATCACCTCATGCTTTGATCATTGTGGTGAATTTAATTTTCAACCAACCGACTGACAAAAGTCTTCAGGGAGAAACATGCCAGTCCATTCAAAATGAAATTTACCAAAATTATCAATTAAGGTGAGGTGATTCTTTTGCTTTATTTTGCATTTTAGTGCCACCTTTTTCCCTGATGTTGTTTTGGGGAAACAAAAAACATTGTTTTCTCCTTTTCATCAGGCTATTTGGATAATTTGCTTCATACATGGAAAGACACTGTCTCATTACTGCATATGTAACATATTCACCTGTACTGAGAGGCAGATATAACAACAAAGTCAACATGAGAAAGCTGTGTGATTGTTGGTCTTGTTACTTGTGTATGTTTATGTCTTTTTCCTTCTGTGTACAAATGTTCGTACCGACAAGCATACGGCCGCGAGTGTGTGTGAGAAGCTTGCATTATTGTGTATTTGTGTATGTGTTTGTCTGTCCATGTCAGTGCATGCTGTTCCCCCTGTCGCCCCTTGCTGTGTGTGTGTGTCATTATCCAGCGGGGGCCGCTCTAATGGAAGCTGTGATTAGCAATGCTGTTAATTAGACCACAGAGCCAACCGCGCAGACCTCTGCCACAGAAACACTGCAGATAAAACACACAAGCAAAACGTGACGCGCGGCAACACAATGCTTTGTGGACGCTTCAGTGAAACGTGAAGTGATACAATATTTTCTACGATATGAATTGTGAAACACAAAGTCCAGTCGTAGTAAAAACAAGAGACAGACCACACATGTAGCACATGGTGTAGCACGTCATGCACATAAAGAACAAAGTGAGACAATAATGCTGCTAATTAGATAACAGAGCTTCGACTTCAACTACAGATTCAACCACAGAGTCGGTGCCACAGACATCAGAGCACACATAATAGTGTGGGATGCATTTGTGTAATTATACGTGACTCATATTATACTTGTCAATGAAATATGGCTTTATAAGAAAAGTAGACCCCGGATACATTTTGAATTATTGTAATAACACCAGGGCCGTGGAACAAGAATACCTATAAATGAAACTGAGCCATCACTATATGATTATTATTAAGAGACACCTGTGCTTTTCATCCTATAAAAAGTCAAAATGTCTCCTGTGGAAAAGACAATTATAGGTCAGTATTAAACATGACATTCTGTGAAGTGCTCTGTAGCCACTATAGTCAAGTTTCAATCCAAATTTTGTGCAAATTTTAACAGAATATGAGGAAAATCTGCAAAAGAAAACGCAGATTACTGCGTGTTTCCATCCAATACTGTAATGCGAATATTAGGAGTTGATGAGAAAGAGTTGATGGCATTAAGTCTCCAATCAGGTGCTACTGAACCAAAGAGTGTAGAAGCAAAGAGTGTTTTGCCACCATTTTGGACTGAAAACGTATTATATTTAAATATTTTATTGTTCAACACAGGCTATTTCGGTAGAATATGACAATAGAATATAAATAATTTTGTTTTATTTTTGTACGGCACTTTTTAGGCGGACGTTTTACTGGTGTCCGGTCAGTCCAAAATGGCGGAAGCGTAGCTTTGCTAATGATTTTGCAATGGAAAGATCAATTGGCTTTCACTTCTTGGCAATATACGCTCTTTGATTGAACCATTTCGGCCGCAGAGAGTACAACAAGATGACGTAATTAAAAGAGTGCAAATGGAAAACAGTGTAGAAATCGTGAAGCTAAGTTTATGTGTCCTTACGGGTCCACACAGATATGATGGTTTTCGTCTTCCACAATTTTTCGTCTCTTCAGTGGAGCCAAAGCTTCAGTGATAAATGACACACTAGCTTTTCCACCTCAGCCAGGTGTATAAACTTTTTTTTTTTCGAAATTTTGAGTTTTTATCAAATTTCTGGCGTAAAGTCATAATTTTTTAAGGTAAACTCTGATCCAACGTGTGTACAAACTATCAGTTACCCTTGTGTGGTGAAAGTGGAAGTCTCTAGAACAAACACCATCATTATTCGTCTGTATTTGGTATGTGTCTTGGTGTGTGTGTGGGTTTGTGTGGATTTGTGTGTGTGTCAGGTCTAAAGTCTTTGTGCTCTGCTGATGGGTAAGTGGGCCGTATCCGAGCATATCGGAACGCTGTAGGTGCACCTGGGATTCATCCTGGAACCTGCTGGAATGTTTTAGAAATTTATCAGCAGTGGGAAAAGGACTCCATACTGTATCTGTATGTATGTGTGTGTGTGTGTGTGTCCGTGTGTTAGAGACAGAAAGCGAGAAATAGCCCCCAGTGGCGTTCTGTCACCCCCCCTCGCTCCGACATCTGGTCCTGTCTCATTTACCGTAGGAGACTGTCTGTGTGATGGCTTTTTAATGCCACTGACACTGCCAAATACACACCCACAAACATGCACACATGTATGCACGCACACACACACACACACACACACACAAATATACATAGAGTACATGTGAGAAGAACCCCCTCATGTGCACACACACCAGCTCCCGCCTCCATTAACATGCGTCCAACATTGATCCGGTATGACAGCGTATATGATCAATAGTGCATGCATAAACTGACATCTCAGGTAGCTCCGTTTGTCAACAAATAGGGGTTTCTGAATGAAGATGTTTGGTTTAGAATCCCATATCGCACCTGCACACACACACTCACACACATCTGTCATTGATCCGACTTCTTTCCATCTGAGCTCTCCATGTTGTAATCGGGATCAGAGGGCGTCCACATCGTTTATGTATGTTGTGTATTTATATAAGTGCACTTGAAAAAATGCAGTTAACATAAAAAATACAATAACGCAGGAGTGGTAAACAATATATTCAAGCACACACACACTGACATATATTCTTTTGCTCACCTTCGTCCCTCTTCCTCTTGCCCACGTCGGCAGCTGAGCTGATACCCAGAATGCCACTGATGGAGTACGAGGAGCCGGCTGAGTCGTTGGTCACTGCTGACACTTGTGTGGCCGCCACGGACGTCGCTGCAAACAGATCACATGACATTACAATGATTTTTTAGAAAAATTAGACAAAAGAAAAGGACAAGCAATGGAGAAGAATAATCACAAATATCTTTATATTATATCACGCGTTAACCTCTTAAGCCCTCAGGATAAAAAACACCTAAAATAACTACCCAAAATGAATCAGGAGTAGCGCCTCAACCATAAGGCTTATATGCATATTTCTGGTCTCGTTTGATGAGTAAGAAGCTAAGGAAAATGAATCCATGGTAAGTAAACGTATTTTTTATTACCATTCCAGAGTAAACTGAGATGCAATAAAGGAAAAAATAAGATTTTTATCTTTGCCTTTATATAATCTAAATTTCAACGGCAATATCTCCATTAAAATCAAGATCCCATGGATAATGATGCAACTATATGTCTTCTACTACTCTTTACTACAACTGTGACTGTAAATGTGATGAAACTACACTAACATTCATAATTTATGATACAATTTATAAAGATATAGTCAGACAGTCTCAATGTTTTGGCCATGTTTACCGTTTACAGGTTGTTTACTTGGAGTTTTACTTCAAAACACTCGGCTATTTATTTCCATATAGCCATGTTACAGATGTGTCAGCTTTTGTTTAAGGGGATTTTAAGGAATTCATGTTAGATTTTGTAGCCTATAGAATTGGCATAAATACACATGTGGCTGTTGCTACTAATGTAAAGCACCTTATTTGGGGCTCATATATAAAAGTAAAGGTCACCTTTAGCTCAAAAGCACTACTGTGTTCTTCATATGTATTATTTAAATGCATCTAAAATAATGTTTTAATTAGGCTTTATGATGTTAAACGGACAGATAAAATCATACTGCATGACACTGACTGACACAGAACTTTGTAGCTGCTGTTCCTTGAATATGTCCAATACTACTTCCATCAGCATTTATTGTTCTTTGTACTTGAAGAGCACTTGAACACTCACATGTCTTGATTCAGTTATTTATGACACCTTCACAGACAGAAGATACAGAACAAAAAACTATGAGTGAAATCCTATTTTTCTCTCCCTAAACTCAACATAGATGCACTTTAATCCTCTAAAACTTTTACTCAGCCATACAGACCAAATGGAGGCTTGAAAAAAAAAAGGAGTCTGTCTGTGTTTTGCCCCTCGTTGTCTCTCCCTCTAATCTTCCCCCTGGAGGAGACAAGTTCCTCGCTGGGCGACACAGCGACATACTTGTCACCGCTTCAGTGACACACATACAAACACACACACACACACACACACACACACAGAAACATACAGTCACTCATTCCCTGGTCCCTTATCTGTGCCCCTGTAAGCGGACATGGGGTTGAGTGACAGTATGGTATCCCAGGAGGGACAGAAAGGTGTGGAGACAGACATCCTAATCCTCTCTCCCAGCAGACCCCCCAAACACAGAAAGACAAGACCGAAAAGGGAATACAAAAAAAAAGAAACGATAAACCAGCGGATCAAGGTCCCTTCCAGCCGTTACTCCTTCGCTAACGACAAGCAGAGTATAATGAATGCATATCCCTCCTTTTCCCATCACTTGATTTAGCACTTCAATTATCTGATTTTCCTTTCTCTTTCTTTTCACTCTTTTTTTTATCAGACGTAACGCTTTTATTCCGCCAAATCCAAATGTTCAATTTTCCGCCTGGGAGTGGGACCCATTTATCTGTGTAATCTGTGAGCGTGCGTGTGTGTGTGTGTGTGTGTGTGTGTGTGTGTGTGGGTGCATCTAGGTGTGTATGCATGTGTGTGTGTGTGTGTCTGCTAAATGTGTGTAAAAGGCAGGAGTCAGGGAGCAGTGTGTGTGAAATTAATTTAGATTAATAGACAATGTGCGATTATGAAGATATGAGAGACACCGAAACACAATCCACTGCAGGGCAGAGTGAGAGAGAGAGAGAGAGGGAGAGAGAGAGAGAGAGAGAGAGAGAGAGAGAGAGAGGCTCTCATATTTATTTGTACTCTGAGATATTCATCGAGTAAAAGGAAATAATATTTCAGTCATAGCTGCTGTAATAGATATATTGCTTCAGTCTGTAACATGATTAGAAACTACAAATGAACAGTCAAACCATGTTAATCTGAAGGAGGACAATATTAATTTCATTCATCCAAACGTCAGAATCAGATGTCAGACTTCCTGTTTCTTTTTTTGTTGTTGCTTATTTTCTCAAACGTCCTTGCAATCTGTTTTATGTTGGCAAAACAAAACATGACCGAATTAACACATAAGCAGCAAAAATGAGCCGTGGACTCCTGTTTGGGATCATTTGGTTGAACACAAACTCATTTAGGAATAGGCAGAAGACAAGATCAGCCATAATTCAGAACCTGCTTTGTGGCCTTTATCATTTCAGTTCTAGGGCTGCAACTAACGATTATTTACATTGTGGATTAATCTGTTGATTATTTTCTCGAAAAATCGATTAGTTGTTTGATCTATAAAATGTTAGAAAATGGTGAAACATGTTGATCAGTGTTTCCCAAAGCCCAAGACGATGTCCTCAAATGTCTTGTTTTGTCCACAACTCAAAGATATTCAGTTTACTGTCATAGAGGAGTAAAGAAACCAGAAAATATTCACATTTAAGACGCTGGAATCAGATTTTTTTCTTAAAAAATGACTCAATTAATCGATTATCAAAATAGTTGGCGATTAATTTAATAGTTGACAACTAATTGATTAATCGTTGCAGCTTAATTCAGTTCATTATGTGATTTAGTGGTGCATATTGCCAAACAAATTTTGATTAATTAAATGAACACAAACCAACTGACACATATTAAACGTGGGCCTTTGAGAGGCCTCGGGGCAGTTGCACACTTTGTCCGGTTAATAATCCAGCCTTGCTGTAAACTAGAATTTGGTAACATGCTGTTTGGGAATCATGAGCTCTATCAGCAGACATTTCATAATTGTTTTATGGACATCATAGGTGGACACCTTTGTTGCATGTTGTCTTTCCTCACTCTCCCTCAGCTCTCCACTGTACACTTGACGATAAGGGCAAAAAAGTACTAAAATTATACGAATACGAAATTATTAGTCCTAAAACCCAGAAATGAGTTAGCATTTTTGCACTTCTGGATCCCTCGTCTTGAAGTCGATGGGTTTTTTGAATGTGTTTTTAGTTTATATTGGTACAGCTGCTGCTGCTCTAAATTAAAATCCGGTAACTAGTGCCAATGATTTGAGTCCTTGGATGATGACAGCATTTTCACAGCTGGAAGGCAGAAGTTGCACTGTACTGGGATGTTGTTCCTCTTTTCTGCTTTACATACAAAGTAATGGCAAAATGTCATCATTTTTCTTTTCACTTGTCATCATTTGCATATTTGGTATTGAGGTAATCCAAAAGTAAGGGAAAGTAATCAGATTATATTACTTTTACATTGTAATACTTGGGTTAGGTTACTTATTACGTTTTTCGACAGGTAAGTGTATTACAGGTATTGTATTGTATTGTATTGTAGAGTCTGTGGTTAACACAAGATTAAGAGATTTTAACGTTTTCTTCTATGACATAAAATACATCAGTAAATATCCCACTTGTGAAATTTTGACACTTTTACGTGTCTTAAAAAAGGCGGTTGCTAACAAGTGTGTAAATGAGACTACTTAACGTCATCACGCCGAACACTAGTCCGTCTTTATGTTAGTGGTGGTGATGGTCATGCGTCCATAGTGTAGTTTGTTTATAGCCTGATGTTTTTTTTTTACTTCTGGCGATTGTATTTACGCTTCAAAAATCATAAAAGTGGTGTTCATATGTGGAGATTATTTTACGAAACAATCATAAACGTGTGTTTGCCACAGAGCTTATTTTCTACAATAATCCAAAATCCAATGGAAAAATCCCATTGGCTTTTTGTCAAAGGGAACCAGGGCGATGCTAACTTCCTGGTTGGACAACAAAAATACGTCATCCCTGCAGCTCTCTATTAACCCCAACCATCACACAAACCCTCAGTTCACCTAACACACTGTGCATCCCATTACTCTTCATTTTGGGACATCTTGATTAAAGCATTCAAGCAAAGACCCTCGTGGCGCTCAACATTTCACGCTGTGTTTTTTCACTCTAAGTTGAGGTCCAGAATTTCAATACATTTTCGTTGTTCCACGTACTGCACACGAGGGCTCCTGAGAGATTCACACAAAAACGGCTCCGCTGTAAAATTTGCTTTGACAGTTGGAAACAGGATTTTCATCGCAGCAGACCTACCTAAGTTGTGAGCCGACACTGAGCCTGTTTGGCCGGGCGGCTGCTGAACCTTTGTCCGAATGATCCTGCAGGAGGAGAGGAGGAGATATTAGTGAGTGTGAAGTGGTCGCTTGTGTGTGTGTGTGTGTGTGTGTGTGTGCGTGAGAGGATTCTGAGTGACAGAGAGAACATGACCATCGTGGGAGCTAAACTGCGTGTGTGTGTGTGTGTGTGTATGTGTGTGTGTGTGTGTGTGTGCGTGTGTATGTGTGTGTGTGTGAAGTGGCTGAGGCAGGCTGACATGGCAGAGGGGCCTCACACTTCCTGCTTGGCTGCTCATGCAAGCCTTTTCTTCCTCTTTCCTTTCCTTTCTTTCCCTTTTCCTCTCCTCTCATGTCCTCTCCTCTCCTTTCCTTTTTCCCTTTCTTTCCTTCCCTTTTGTGTCTGTGTCTATCCTTACTCTCGCACACCTTCCTTCCCTTTTGTCTGCCTCTTTTGCTCCCTCCTTCTTTCTCTTATTTCACCATCCCTCCCTCTCTCTCTGCCTCTATGCTCAGGGGAAAGGGTTGTCATTGTACCATCGTGTTGAACCACTGAGCTGCAGCCACTTCATACATATGGAGACTGGGGCCTCTTTGCCATTCTCTCTTCCACTCCCACACACACACACACACACACACACACACACACACACATAAAACACACAGTATTATATCGCTGTGAGCTCTACCTACACTCAGTACCTGTTGCTATAGGTTGATACTCAAACACACACACACACACACAGCCTGTAGTACCTGTTGATGGAGCTGACGCTGGGGACGCTGTCGTTGTCACACACTCTCTCAGCCAGGAGCCTGTCCCGGATCTCCCAGGCAAACATGGTGGGGTTTTGGCGTTTGTAATCGGCGATCTTGTCGACCACTTTGGGAGTAGCAACCTTTGGTTTGGATCCCCCGATCACCCCGGGGCGGATACTGCCCGTTTCATAGTACCTGCCAATCAAAGAAGCAGAAGAAAGATGCTCGCTCATGAGGGGCAACACGGGAAGGTTGTAATATTTCTAGAAGAAGTGTTGCATAAAAGCTGTTGAAAATTTGTTTTCAGTTATTTGCAGTGGTGGAAGAAGTACACAGATCTTTTACTTTAGTAAAAGTAGCAATACTATAGTGTAATAAATACTCTGTTACAAGTAAAAGTCCTGCATTCAAAATTGTAAGTAAAAGTAAAAAAGTATTAGTATCAAAATATACTTTAAGTACCAAAAATAAAAGTAGTCATTGTGCAGATAATATATATTATTTGATTATAATCATTGATGCATTAATTTGTTCATCACTTTAATGTTGCAGCTGCTAAAGGTGGAGCTAATTTGAATTACTTTATATACTGTTGGGTAGTTAATAATACCAATAATAATATATCATAATTTATAAGTTGATTCATATTTTGTATTAATAATCAAAATCTGCAAAATAACTAGTAACTATAGCTGTCAAATAAATGTAGCGGAGTTAAAAGTACAATATTTGCATCTGACATAGTGGAGTAGAAGTATAATAAAATGGAAATACTCAAGTAAAGTACAAGTACCTCAAAATTGTACTTAAGTACTTGAGTAAATGTACTTGATTACTTTCCACCTCTGGTTATTTGTAGTTTTTATTTCATATTACCTCTAGTCCCACAAGGTGTTTTAAATGTTATCTTGAAATTAAAAATGTTTAATCTAAAAGATCCAAAATGGGCTAAAAATTATTTTAATGCAACATGTAAGAATGATGAAGCTGAGAAATTTAATCACCACTGGTTCCTACTAAAGACGCAAATCTTTAACAATTGCTCACAAATATATAGTTTAATTTAAAGCTAAGTCCTCTCCTAGAGCAGCTGGGTACTGTAGTTTAAGCAAGAATTACTCAAACAGAATGCATTTATTGGGAACTATATTCTACTTCAGATTTGGTGCACTCGTGACACTTTACACCTTGTTCCACCTAGTCCCAACTCTTTCCCTCCTGGCTCCTCAGTAGATGAACGACCTTCCTCCTGCACTCAGGACTTTTCTCTGGCTTGAATTCAAAACTCTCTGACCTGTCCCTCACCCTCCTCCTGCTCCTCCATTTGCACCTGATCTTGAAAAAGATGACATTTCTTGAAGGATAGGTTCACATTCTCACTGTCCATATACTGACAAAGTGAAGCGAGGTGATCGATGCTAAATCCACCGAGTTTGTCCTGTGCAAGAAATACATTCTTGAATCCAACTGACGCTAATATCAGTCTGATTTAGTCAAATCAAGTGGTTCACTTTTCAAAGTCACAGTTGCTCTTTGTGTACAGTATATCCTCCAACTGCAGTTAACCAATCTTTTCAACACTTTTCTGGGGAAAAATAAAGAGAAGTTCGCACAAAAAAGGCAAAAACTTTGGAAGATATCCTCTTGATTTGAGGATTTTACAGCCCAGTTACCAGGAAAACAAATGTTGGCAGTGTACGTTTCTGCAAACCACAGATACATTGAATGTCGACGTTTTTGCATTGGGTCAGAACAAGTGACGTAGAAACGTATTCATGAAACACATTCCTGGTTTGCAGAAATGTACAATGCCAAAAAAATTTCTGGCGACTTATTGGGATTTTCACTCAGACTGCTGGATCCTCATATAAGCTTCTGTTGAACATTACGGTGTGTCGACAACTCACTTCACAGCCAGTATGTACAGGAGAAATAACTACAGCGCCCAATAACTCTTTCAATGTACATAAGGGCATGTGAGTATTGTATTGAGAGAGACTTGAAAACATACAAACCTATTCTTTAACCAACCACTTTTATATTATATCTAAATATGATGAAGACAATTACAAATATTACAAAAGCCATATCTGTTGACGCTGACAACTTGATTATCGTATTCACTGTCTGTCCCTATGCGTGGATAGGAAACGGATAACTCGAGCCAAATTTAAGACTATTGTAAAATTCTGTGGTAAAGGACTCCATTGGTATTTGTCTCTGCTGTTAGCTCTATTTGACCTTTGTTGCTGTCTGTTTTCATAACATCTTGTCTGTTAGATCGCTGCTGCTTTTGTATGTCTCGCAAAAGAGGCCTTCAACCCAAAACTTTCTCCAGGCAGTATAGTCGGAACATAAGTTATATTCAATGCCTTTAATTAGTCGGACATATTGGTATAACCACACAGGGTCTTCATCACGATGGAAAGAGTCAAAACTGATTGTTTACACCTGGTTCTCTACATAGACCAACAGATACAGAGAAAACTATTATTGGCATGATATCAAAATGTTAAATCAATAAAAAAATAAACTGACCATACAAATCAGACCATTCAGTAATATGCAGTCCCATCAGTAGGTTAAGGTTCCCTGGAAAACCCTCGCTACAAGTTGTTGTAGGATAATGTCACAGTCATTAGAACAAACTGTGGATAACAATATCTGATGTCCGACTCGTGCTGGCTGTTGTTTTCTTTGGCAATTTCACATCGTGACACAGAGGTAAGAAGAGGGTGGCACTGACACACACAAACACAAACACACACACTCCAAGATTCAGGCGCTTCGTGTCCACCATGGCTATTTCATGAATGTATTTGCATGCAGAAAGGGCATGGGGTGGGGTAGGGGGGCAGAGGGTGGGGGGGTGGGAGGACAGCAAATACGCTACACAGCTTGCAGAAAAAGGGGGGATGCTGTGTGTGGATGCAAGCTGTCAGTCAGTCTTAAACCTGCTCTCTCTCTCTCTCTCTCCCTCCACCGCTGTACGGTAGAGTTATCCCCTCCGTGAAGATGTGTGTTCCTGTATATGTGCGTTTCCTTGTCTCTCTTTTTGTGTGTGTGTGTGTGCGTGCATGTGTTGCACAATTTGACTATTCACAGCTGGAGTATAAACACAGCTAAAGGAGAAAAAAAACAATCTATTTCCAAATGGAAAACTATTTAAATTATTCACAGCTGAATCATTGGTGAATAAACGAGCATGGTTATTGATATCCGCACAACGATGAGCTAATACACACACACACACACACACACACACACACACACAGAGTGGTAGAGTTGGTGTTTTTGTTCTGCTGGCACCAGAGAGACAGAGAGGAGAGGATAAAACAACCCTCCCTCCCTCCTTCCATCCCTGGATCCCCTCTCCTCCCCCCTCACGGTAACGCTTCAGTGAGTTGAACGGCCAGGACAGGGGAGAGAGAGGGAGATAGAGAGAGGAAGACAGAAAGAGAGAGAGAGAGAAAGAGAGGCAAGGGAGAACAATGAGCAACACATTTTTTGATATAGCTGAGGGTCGCTGTAGCTAATCCTTCCCCTCCGTCCCCTTCAAATGGTCTCTCTGTCTCTCATTCGTTTTTTCTTTCTCCCTGCACTCTTCTTCTTTAACATGCCTTTCCCCTTTTTGATTGTGTTCCCTGTCTTTCTCCCTTTCTCCATCTCCCTCCGTCCTTTTTTTTAGGGGTGCAGAAATATGGTGCCACTTTCATTTTGATGCTAATTCCAAAAAGTGATGAATCTTTTCCCTTTTGTCCCCCTTTCTTCTCCGGGGGACGGAACGAGCAGGGATTTAGTCTTGAATTTAGCTTTGAAAAGGCAGAGAGAGAGAGAGAGAAAAGGGGGGTGAGGAGAGACACAGAAATATTGAGAGGGGTCGGATGAGAAATACAGGATACAGAGAGGTGAGAGGAAGGTTAAAAAGGCAAAACAAAATAAATAAAGAGAGTAGAGTGAGAGAAATAAGAGGCAAGCGAAAACAACGGCAGACGGCACTGAAAATGCAGCTTGTGGGAATCAAAGAAATGGACACTAAATGAGTCGGTGTGACCTTACAGGGGCTTCAGTTTGACACATGATTAGCCAACTCTGAACCTGAAGCCTGTGTTGACAAAAAAAAAAGAAGGGCTGCAACTAACGATTTCCATTGTCGATTAATCTGTCGATTATTTCCTCGATTAATTGATTAGTTGTTCGGCCTATAAAATGTCTATAAAATGGTGAAAAATGTCTATCAGTGTTTCCCAAAGTCCAAGACAACGTCCTCAAATATCTTGTTTTGTCCACAACTCAAAAATATTTAGTTTACTGTCATAGAGGAGTAAAGAAACCAGAAAATATTCACATTTAAGAAGCTGGAATCAGAGAATCTTTTCTTTTTTTAAATTACTCAAACCGATTAATCGATTATCAAAATAGTTGCCGATTAATTTAGTTCACAATTAATCGATTAATTGTTGCAAAAAAAAGCACTACGCAGAAAGACCCAAAAATGAACAATATACTTTTAGCTGTCCTGCTTCAAAGATTGCCCTTATGCGTAAAAGATGGCGTCAAACCAGGGAGCCGACCTTTTCACACACCTTAACCAAACCGTCCGAGGCGTGACAGGCCACACGACCTCACAGTCTGTCGCCAAACCGCTGAGTGTGTATGGTCGTATAGGTGACTGTGTGCCTTTTACCTGCCCAGTATCTTGCTGACACATCCGTGGCTGACTCGTAGTTGGCGTGAGATGTCGCAGGGCCGAACCCCTTGGTGGGCGAGTTCCACTATTCGCTGTCGAACTACGTCTGGGAGGGGTCTGCCGTTCACAAACACACCTCCGAGCTGGTTCACTCCGCCATGTCCTAGAAGAGAGAGAGGAGAGAGAGAGAAAAGACAGCGTTTGAAATGAATCAAAACAAGGTCAAGGATGAGTGAGAGAGAGAAATATTATGGCTGCCTAGAAATTTAATTAGGTTACAGGCAATGAAATGAGACAAAGATAAAGTTATTCAAATGTGAGTGACCAAATGAAGGTTGATGAGGATTTTAGAGGACTAAACGATCGTGACTTTAGCTACATGTGCGACGAATAAAAAGTACAAAATCAATGATAAAAACATCTTAATTGACTGCATCATTAAGGCCTGGTTTGTCCTCTAATTACATTTTTGGAAAGACACAACAGAAAATTGGACACAAGAATGTCACAAATGTTGTAACTCCTGCTTTTCCAACGTGATCCTCATGTCTGTCAACCTCATCGAATCTCATTTTAGATCAAATAAAACCATATTTTAAAAAAGACAGACTGACTTAGACCTGACACAAGAGGAACTACAGTCTCCAATCGCTGACGGCTGTACAGCTCCATCGAAGCAGCTGGAGAGTTAAAATTCCTTGTTAAAACTAGGGCTGTGTATTGGCAAGAATCTGGCGATACGATATGTATCACGATACAGGGGTTACGATGCAATATATTGCAATACCGTAAGCAATGTGATATATTGTGATTTTTTAAAATCTAATTTTAGGAAAACTGTCGAGAACACACCACCATATGCATAAAATCTGAGTAAAAAAAAAGTTGACTTTTTATGCAATCAAAACAGTGGGATCTTCATTTGCTTTGATCACGGTCCCTGTAACATCCAACATCATAGCACTACCTCGAGAGGACACATACACTGAGAGGACGCATTTCTTTGCAAATTAAATAAAGTATTGACTGAGTTAATCTTTTCATGTAAACTATTAATTAAAAATCAGTACAGTGTTTTTGAGAATCAAAACAGTATCAAACATAATATCGCAATATTTTCTTACACCCCTAGTTAAAAGGCTGTTCAGACAGACATTTATCATCACATCCAACGGCCACATTCCGGTCTGGATTAAAGCGTCCACATTTTATTTTATTTGCTCGGCTTTAATGCCGATCTGTTCTCACCCTCGTCGATTTCTCTTGTGCAGGGAAAGTCAACTGATCAATGAGGCTTCAACAGAAAAACAATGTTGTGTTGGTGCCATTAACAGATTGTTTCTGTGGGACAACAGTTGGTAAATTCTCACATTAAAAACATCCTTAGTGAAAATCTAGCTCCCTTGAATCACTGACTAGCACTGAACATATAATTATGTCCAAAAAAATCTCTTATTTTTCTCCTGGAGCTGCTTTGTGTGTGTGTATATGTATATTATTATTATTATTGTTTAAACTGCAGCAGAGCCACACTTTCTGGGCTTGGATCCTTCATCTGCTCGAGTCAATTTACTATCTGAAATACATCGGATCTCTCTCCTGCCACTGATTTATCTGGCTCAGCACAATAGTACCAGTTTGACTCTTCCAAAGTGCAAACTTTGCCCATTTTCACCCGGGGCAGAGTAAGCCAAGATCTTAAGTAAATGAGGGGATTAATTATTGACCAAGGCCTGGCCCCGGCCCCACTAATATTCCCCCTGAGGGATGAACGTATGGAGGAAATAAATGAAAGAGAATAACACTGGTATACACGAGAACAGAAGACAAGCTGATCCTTTACATAATATTGAGATTCATGGGATTGTTATAAAGTGTTTTAATCCTTCGCTCTTCTGCTACTGTAACCATTAGACGGAGAAAGTCATAGCTGCCTTTTAATTCATCTGACAAACTTCCGATTTTGATTGACGGATTTAAAACAGCAGGGACAATAAGTAGAAATTGGGTGTGAATTGGAGGATACAGTTTGCCCACGGTGACGTCTTTAAATGACTTGTTTTGTCCAACCAGCAGCCCAAAATGCAAAGTTACTCAGTTTTCTATTGTGGACGACTAATTATCACATTGGAGAAGCTGAAACCAGAAAATTATTGGAATTTTTGCTTAAAAATGACTAAAGCAATGAATCGCTTATCAAACTTATTGCCAATTAATTTGTTGTAAATCGACTAATCCAGTCATTCCAAAACACTGGGTTGGGACCCACAGATGGGTCGCAGAATATTTTATTAGGGGACGCCAAATAAATTTGCAGAATTTCTTCCATCATTTTTTATTTTATATCTGCAGTACACCTTTGAGCCACATGAGGGAGCCTGAATGTTCGTATTGTTCTGATAATTGTAGCCGACTTATAACACTAAATCTAATATGAAAGGCTAGCGTACATTCTGTTTGTTTTACTGATGAGAGGAAAAAACTAGAGCCTGTTTACTCCGCATTTATAAAGTATTTAGGATAACGTGTATATGTTTTCCATAACACATGCATAAAATAATTTATCAAACGTCTGCAAAAGAGCTGATTTTCCTCTTCAACATAATATACGGTGATGTGGAAATGGCAGTAAAAAATAATCAGGGACGTTCATTTATGCACAAATTTGCATGATTTATATTTATAAGGCCTATTGTGAATTGGGTCAAGATGGTTTCCCATTTTTAAAAAGTGGGTCCCCAGAAAAAAAGGCTTGGGAAACACTGGACTAATCGATTAACCAACTAATTGTCCTAGCTGTAATATCCCAGCATGCACCAGAGGAGAGGCAGGGTCGACCCCGGACGGGTCAGCAGTCGGCAAGCACTTAGTCTGACAAACACATCCAGTTCCACGCCTCCAAACAAACTCCAAACAGCAAAGCAAGCTAACCACTGTATCAGCCGATATATACGTACATATATCTACATATATATATAATAATATAATAATATAGTCAGCAGTGGTTGGATACAGTATGTAAGAGTACTAGTTAGGCCACTCCCCAGTAGTGTGTGTATGTGTGTGAGTGTGTGTATACAGTACTGTATATGTACATATCTCACCAAAGGCAGAGTATAAATCAACCAGATTTTTTTCTTCACATAATCCACTGGCTTTTGTATTACCATAGTGATTACGTCTTTAGGGGAAACACACAGACACACAGACACACACACTCACACACACTAATCCTAGCTGTGGGGGTAATAGATTTTAAACACATTACCCCAGCAGGGATACCCCCTTAAACACAAAGCTGTCCCCTGAACCTGTCCCCCTGTCCTCTCCTTCCCTCCATCAGCATAAAATAAAGAAACACACACACACAGTCTCCTTCAGCTCAAACACAAATAGATAAATACAGAAATGTGAAGTCTACAGTCTCATTCTGTGAAATCAAACAAAGCTATTTCCAAGCGGCTGATGCGGGCGGTCACTCTCTTCTCTCTCTTACTACTTTATTTTTGGAGATAGAAGAAGCCTCATTATGCAGATGCCTGCTGCAGACAGCACAATTTGAAAAGCAATCGCTCTTTACAAAAGACACCAATATATATAGACAGAGTCATATTTATGCAATGTGCATGAAAGCTGGGCTCAACCAAGGCTCAAAGACTAAATGGCATGAAATAGAACAAACCAGCGTGAACTTTAAAGACAATATAATCACATCAGCTGTATCAAAAGCATCAAATCTGTTCAATTAAAGGAGCAATCTACTAAATAAAGGATATGTGTTTTGGTGGGACAGGAGCATTAAAGAGGCACACTACCGATTTTACAAATCAAAATCAGTTAATTCATCATGCAGGATTACCGCTGCTCAGCTTGTAAAAACATTTATATGATGATGTCTTTTGAAGCTCTGGAGGAGCTTTGTCAAGTCCTGAGAAAATAACTCTCATGATGTTGTCAGTTATCCCAGCTTGGGGTTAAATCATTGACTGTATATAAGAAATAGTCACGTGACGTCACCCATTGGTTTGTGGACTGCCGTTTTGAAGCCTTGAGTTTGGCATTTTGGCTGTCGCCATCTTGTTTTTTTGCAACCAGAAGTGACACGAGAGGGTGGAGCTAAGTACAACCAAAAGCTGACATTTTAAGACGATCAAAATGTTACAATCAACTTAAATAAAACACACTGTGAAAGGGTTGAACTTGTGACACGAAAACACGGACAACTCCCAGACCGGGACAATGCCATGGTAGCGACCTGTCAATCAAAAGGTAGCCACGCCCTAAAGCATACCCTGCTTTATGGTCTATTTGATTCTAAATGGGACCATAATTTACTAAATGAACATCATGCTGTATTGAAGAAGACTTGAAACTAGCGATTGAGACCATAAACTCATGTTTACAATGTTTACTGAGGTAATAAATCAAGTGAGAAGTAGGGTCATTTTCTCATAGACTTCTATACAGTCAGATTTCTTTTTGCAGCCAGAGGAGTCGCCCCCTGCTGGCTGTTAGAAAGAATGCAAGTTTAAGGCACTTCCTCATTGACTTCACATCTCAGACCCGGAGGTTGCCCACTTGGTTGAACACTACAAATTACAGAAACACAATTTTAATGCAGTTGTGTCTAAAGCAGACATTTTGCATTATGGGAAATGTAGGATCCAGCCTTGAAGCTTGACCGATAGGAACTAAAAGTCAGGACCTCTGTGGGTTTCATTTTGACTATTCTTTTAAAAATCTATCTCTCACAAGTCCTCTACCTTTATGGATATGCAATACTCAATATCGCCCCTATAGTAAAACAATACTGCCCAGCAGGAACATCATCCTGGGTGAAGGTAGTATATGTTTTTTTGAGTGACGTGTAACTATTTCTTTATGCCTTAAGTTCGTCTGATGAGCAGCAGTGCAACAATATCACATGAAGATGATCCTTTGTCGGGAATTGACCTAATATTTTCAACTTGGTGAACTGGTGTACAGTTTATTTGTAATATTTGGTATCAATGGAAGAGGATTTGGAGCATACATCCAGGAAGCTGTTTGAAGTAATATTAAATAGAGGTCTTGTATTTATCCCGCATATTATGATGATGTGTTGGCTTCCCTGTGAGTGAGCCTGCTGGTGGTTTTTATACTACTCTTCTCCTGAGCCAGTGCAGGATGGAGAAGTCAATTTTATTCACGTGCATGGCCCAAAATCACAGCTCTCAAATTTGCCTCAAAGGGCTTTACAATCCGTACAGCGGACTACACCCTCTATCATTACATCCTCGATTCACTGGAGATACTTTTTTTTTTTTTACATATTTTGAGACATTTATCGCCTTTATTGGAAAGTTGGTAGCAGACAGATGATTGTAAGGTCCCCGGCTGGACTTGAACCGGGGATGTCCGCGCCCTTAAGCCACCTGAACCCCACTATTCTTGTATATTTTGTCCCATAATCCCGTGATTTTACTGGACATCATGACTGTAACATCCCACTAAGATGCAGAGAGAAAACTCATACACACACACACACTCAGATATTCCTCAAAGCGAGAAGGAACCTGCTGACCTACATGGACAAATTCAAGTCCTTAACACACACACACACACACACACACATACACACACACACACACACACACTCTCTCGCTCTCTGTGAATGTTTTGTATAGTTGTGTGAAGGCATTATTCCCTCCTCCTCCTCTCTTTATTATTATGTCCTGAAACCTTTCGATGAATAAAAGCACAGTTTTTGCAGGGTCGTTTATAGAAGCCGACTGTGCATACACGCCCTCCTCACCACAGGTATCTGCAGAGAAGAAGACTCTCCCTCCTCCCTCTCTCTCTCTGTCTCTCTCTCTCTCTCCCCCTCTTTCTCAGATAAGAGTAAATGAAATGGTTCCTTTCACCCTTCCTATCTGGGCCAGGGCATGAAATACGCCTTGCTTTGTAAAGAGATGGAGAGGAATGACTTGTGACCTACAAAAACCTCCAGATAACTATTTATTCACTTATCTGTGTATTTACTGTTGGCATTAGACGTTCAGACTCTCACCATTCTTGGGGTTCGGTTATGGGGATTATGTGTTTGAAATTTATTTTTTCCGAGCCTATAAATACTGATAGGGACAAACGCAATAACTTGCACATTCTATAAAGGCATTTGTTTATCGGCCACTGTAGCATAATTCTCTCAATAAGTAGCATTTTAAAGACTATATGCCATGTTTTTTACTCATCCATAGTATAGGCAAGAAACGGTGCTGGCTTAGACTCAATTTGATCTTGCAGTTTTTATCATCATAACAGGAAAATTGCCTTGCATTTTGGGGAGGAATCTATTCCCTTTCTTGTGGACAGACGCCTAAAAAGTGTATTTTTTTTTAATACCAGGACTGATGTTCCCTTACAGCTGTGTGAGTTTAGAGACAGAGGTCCAGCAATTCATCACACTGACCAAACAAATTAACCACTTGCTCCCAAAAAATTCAATCAGCATTGGCCTGGCTCTGGAGGTTTTGTTGCAAATGAGATACATAGATTCTGCCAAATGAGGAGGGGGGGTCTTGGCTTTTAAAGGTCTTTCTGTAAAAAGCTGAAGCTACAGTCTCTAGAGAAGGAGGGGGGAAAGTGTTGGCAGAGGCAGCAGCTTCATTTTCATCCCAGGGAGAAACCGAATCAGAGAGGGACAGAGACAGAGACAGCCAGGGGACCAGGGGTCATTATGCAGCCCTGTTGTATTTTATTTATTTACCCTTTATAGGAGCTGACTTAAAAGCCCAGCACTTCCTTAAATGTTTGATTGATTCACTGTTTCCGGGAGGAGAAAATACAGAGATAAAGCAGAATATATTGGAGCTCCCCCATCCAGAAAATAAAGTCCATTAGTCTCTCTCTCTCTCTCTCTCCCTTTCTCTCTCCTCCTTCATCTCTCATCTGCCTCTTCACGGCCTGACGACTCAAAAATAAAGCAAAATAGAGAGAAATAGCAACAAAACGCCACCGGTTTTCTCTCTCTCTCTTTCTGTGTCTCTGAAAAAAAAAAAAAGAAAACGGTTGAACTAGAAATTACTTTTGGCTGAAAACCTGTTTGGAAAGTTGCCCTGGAGAATACAGATGAAGCACATTTCCTTGAGCAAACAGTGAATAGATGTGTGAGATGTGCCAGGCAGGCGGTTTGGACGTATAGTGTTATTTCTCTCCTGAAAGGTGGAATAATTAATATTCTGTCGGTGAAGTGTGAGTCAGGGAATATTATAATAATATTATATATATTTATAAATATTTTTCTCGTATCAAAAGAAGTCAGTTTTACAGAGATTTCTGTGAGAAAAACTATGATTTGATTAAAAAAAAAGACTTGAATGACAGTATAAATTAAACTTCTGCTGTTTTTTTTACTTTCGTTTTACTCAGTGGTCAGGATAAAGTGTGATTCAAATGAGATTTATATATATATTTTTTTTTTCATATAGAAAACTGTGGTTTCTGCTGTTTTTTTACATTTTTTTCCCCCATTTTCTTTAACTCATGACTCGATCACCAAGGTATAGGCCACAGTCTCTCAGCCTACTTAGTATTCAGCATGCCAACATTACCATCACAATACGTGATTATGAAATTCAGCTCATTATCATCACAATTACCTGGTATGGATTTTTTAAAATCATCACTGCTTTATATATCGTTGCTTATATGTTTCAAAACACCAAAAGTTTGCAAAGTTAAAACCAAGTATAACCAAGTGACATGAACCATAAAATATTTACTTTTTCTTTTATTGTCAACATAGAAGACTGTTACACCCAAAAACGGACATAACGAATGTGAACTCAAAAATAAAGTAACTTTTTTTCGATTCTGAGATTATTTGGGCCAATTACAGCCAATCTTTGGAGTTGATTATAACTGAACGTCATATTAAATCACTCTATTTCCTCATTCACAACATCTCTTACTAAAAGGCAGGAAAGGGGTATTCCAAATAGGCTCTATATACCTACACAAATATACTATGAACTGTGCTTATCTTTGACCTATTAAAATCTATTATTGCTTGGTACTTTTTCCTCATTCGCCCACCATATAGAGAACCGTTTGTTTCGATTCCACTTATATATATATATATATAAGTGGAAATAACTGCCAGCTTATAGGGTGAGCACACACAGTCACACACAAAGTGCGCAGGTTTTGACTGAATCACTTAATGACCTATGTAAAAAATAATAATACAAAAACAGTAACCTAAAACAAAAAAAAACTCAGTAGACTATTATAACACACATATGCTACAGAAAAGACTCCTGATGGTGTGAACTTTAAGTATTTTACACACATACATACGCACACTTACAGCGCGCGCACACACACACACACACACATACATACAAAGTGCGCAGGTTTTGACTGTGTTACTTAATGACCTTTGTAAAAAATAATAATAATAAATAATAATAATAATAATAATAATAATAAAAAACAGTAGCCTAAACAAAAAAAAACTTTAAACTTTAAAATCAGTAGACTATTATAACCCACAGAAGACTCCTGACTGGTGAACTTTAAGTATTTTACACACATACACACGCACACTTTCAGCGCACACACACACACACACACACACACACACACACACACACACATTCAACAACATTTCCACGCGTCACAGTCGATTCCTCCAGAGTCTCTCTCTCTCTCTCTCTCTCTACCTTTGACATTTTTTAGGTGTAATCGTTTTAAAGCGTCTCCAGGCTTTGACATATATAACTTTAGCTGCGCTCTTACCGGCAGCACCTTCGCTTCATTGGCTCTGTGAAACTGCGAGGAAGAGGAAACATGATTCGTTCTAGTTTCTTTTTTCTTTTTTTCTTTATATACGTGTGTGTGTGTGTGTGTGTGTGTGTGTGTGTGCAGCTTTACTTTTTTTTATCCTGCAGGATAACGCACCGTGGGAACCTCTGTCAGTCACATAACACGGCTTCAAATACATATATATATTAATATATAAAATGCATAATCTATTGCACGCTGAAATGCTTGTATAGGACGTTTTATTCAGCTTTTACGCGCAAAGGGCAAAATACCAGGTGCAGGTTGCGAATATGGGTATTACAATTTTTTCTTTTATAAAAGTATTCGTGCATTCAAAATAAATAATTAAGCTTCTTGAAAGTACACATAAAGTTGAATTATTTCCTATTATTTGGGCAAATTACAGACAATCTTTTGGAGTTGATTACAACTGAACATATGATTTCAGATATTAAATGTGGGACTTTAGTTATAGCTGTATAAACAATATAACATTATCAGAATGAGAATCAGAATCAGAATCGTGTTTATTGCCAGGTGTAAGGGGTATATACTAGGAATTTGCTTTGGTGTTGTTGGTGCAAGTTAAACAGTATAATAACAAAATAATAGATAAAAACGTTAGAATAAAAAAAGAATAAAAAAATGTAAATTCTACCAATATACAATATACAAAATAATCTTATAATAAGTAATAATACAAAATTATTGTCTCGTTATATCAGTGTTTTTGTGCTAGAAAACTGAAATATTTTCATTTATTATTGATATCAACACTTGTGCAGGTTTGAAATAATAAAATAAAATGCCATGTGAAGGATGATAGCTAGTATTTGGGGAAAGAAAGAAAAACAAAGCAGAGCCCGCCATGTCACGACTGAATGAACCCCCTCCTCCTTCATATAGCCTCTATATACCCTAGATGTCCCCAAGCACCTGCTCATGCTACTGCTGCTGCTGAAGTGTCCTTGAGCAACACACTGCTGCTGCATGCTGCGAGGCTGAACCTGTGTGATCTCTTTCTGACCTGCTGGGCAGTAAAGGAGAATTTCCCTGCAGGGGATCAACAGAGTCTCACCTTGTTATTATTATAGTGTGTGTCTGTCTAACCTGGTTATTGTGTGCTAGAAACACTGTTACTGTTTGTGGATCAAGTTCAGCTTTTAGTCATGCTTTGTTACCTCTCTCTCTCTCTCTCTCTCTCTCTCTCTCTCTCTCTCTCTCTCTCTCTCTCTCTCTCTCTTTCTGACCCCTGCACCTCCTCTTCCATCCAAAGGCAGCAAACAGTTTCACACACAAGGCAACCAACAAATACAACACAAATGTAGGCCTGCATACACTGCATTTCACCATTCAATCAATTCAATCACCACGTCCCAAATTAGTCCAATTTTACTCACCTGCTTGATAAAATACTGCAATGAACAAGACATAAAAATCAAAGAGTATGGATAAATAGCAAATTCACAAACGATGAAAAAATAGCACTAAAAATAATATAATTTGGGCCTAAACTTTTGCATGTATCCAGATTTTTTAAACACTGTAAAAAAATATCCATGACTTAAGAAGTCATTAAGTGGTGCAACCAACTAAATGTACACTATAAACATATGTGCTAATATATGAAGATTTACTTGCACAACAAATTTCCAAAAGTTTCATCATAGGCTGTTTCTCGAGATTTGAAACATATCTTAAATTAATGCAGATCAAATAAATATCAAAATGTTATTTGCAAAAAAGCTTTCCATTAGCGAAATGGTGCAGACTTTTTGATGTCCTTTCAGTAAGAAACGAGGATTTAAGATGTTTTTTTGCAGCAAATTTCCAAAGTTTCATCATAGGCTGTTTCTCGAGATTTGAAACAAATCTTAAATGAATGCAGATCAAATACATATCATATTGCAAAAAAAGCTTTCCATTAGCGAAATGCTGCAGACTTGTTTATGTTCTTTCAGTAAGAAAAGAGGATTTGCAGTGTATGGTGCAGCTGGAGACGCCACTATACTCTGCTGTTATTATTGCATATGGCTTTGCACACAGAGTTGTATAGGTGTGGGGGTTGTTTCAGATGGGATCATGCAGATGGGGTGAAATAAACGTGTAAACTTACGGTGCATTGCTGCAAACGGGTCGTGCTTACAATGAATCTCCATCATGAAGCTGGAGGGCTGCAGGGTCTTAAAAATGACACCGGACGCAGCGCTTCAGTTCAGCCACTTTACTGACACACCGTGACCTCCAATAAATGGAACCAGTTCCCTTCAAAAGAGGATTTTTTTTTTCTTCCTTATTCAATTAAAAAAAAAAAAAAAAAAAAGATTTTTAATTGGTTGACACCGGTTGTTCTTCACTCAAACTAATAAAAAAAATGTTAAAAATATAGAAAATAGGGTCTGTTCTGGCGTCTCCAAAACCAGAGGAGGGAGAAGACGACAGCAGCAGATCTCATTCCCTCAGCTGCTCGCCTCAGTCCATGAAAACAGATTCAAACTTTTTGCAAAAAAATAAATAAATAAAAAATATGGAGAGCAAAACAAAGTATAGCCTCGCCTTCTTTTCTCTCTCTCCTCCTCGGTCCGCTGGCCGTGACCCCTGAACTGAGACTTAATAGCCGATGGAGGGGGGTCTGAACTTTCTCCTTTCAGTCTGTTAAAAATATTTAAAATTCAGAAAAAAAAAATTCAAAAAATAAAAAATATATTCTTTACAGATCCAGGGTTATAATTTTCTTTCCAGGTGTATTTGCTGCACAGAAATCGTCCTCGGCATGCAGTCTCACATTAACACTTGGTAATCTCCCATCAATAAAGCGAGTAAAGTGAGAGCGGATGAGTGCTCACATCTTGAAGTCTCATATCCACCGTGGTGCCAAAAACAAAAAAAAAACAAAAAAGAAAGAAAAATACAGAAAATGTTTGCAGCAGGAAAATAAAAAAACCTCTGGTGTGCGTAAAAAGCTGCAGATGCTGACTGAGAGTTGTTATCCTGTGTTAGAATAAACGAAAAAGGCAGCTCTTGGTCACTCTACTGTCTCTTCCCACCTCTCTGTGTTTGCAGGACTCGCTGAGCAAACGGAGCTTATGTGTGACTTTGGAGACGCATTTCTCCAAATTTGGAAAAGAAAATGTCCAAAATTCAAACGGTATAGTTGTTTTCTCTGCGCTCACACCAGAAAACGCCACAAATGTCTGCAGGTGTAAATAAGTAGCTTGCAGGATTCTTTAACTACACTGATGGGAGAAGCTGCATGCGCCCGAGCGTCCACGGTGGCGCACGCCGCGGTTTCAGGACCTGCTCTCGTGCGGACAGCGCCCGCGTTCCAGAACCCCTGGAACCCTAACCTACACGCGCCGGCCCAGCTGCACGTCACTCACAGCGGATCCGACCAATCAGAACGCGAGCGCTGCTTTACACGTCACCAGCCAACCTCCAGATAGAATGCCCGATTCTAGAACGCTGATTGGCTGCTGCGCATCCCGTGGGCCAATGACGCTTCACGTGTATTGTGCGTCCACCAATAGGGAAGCTCTGTGAAGCGACGCAGGAGTAAATGATCATATGTTTAATTTCAATTAACTGGAGTAAAAAAAACTTAATGCCTTTTATACCCATTTGCGCTCAATTTATTCATGTCAATATTAAATGGCTAATTAATTGAGTATTACTAAAAAAAAATGAGGCTTAGTTGCAGCAAAGGCTTTATAAAAGAGGGAATGCTCAGGAACTTGAACAGGAAATTGTCCCCCTGTCTATGTTATATATGAAAAATCAGAGAGGGGGGTAAAAAAATACATGAAAGCAGAGATTTTAAAGGCCCACAGCATTTCAAGGAAACACATTTAAGTTGAAATTTCCCTCAAAAAACCTCCAGCTTTCTGCTAAGCAAGGCAGCTTCATTTGTATAGCACATTTCAGCAACAGGGGCAATTCAAAGTGCTTTACATAAACATTTAAGAACATTGTGACAAAGTGCAAAAAAAAACATTAAGACATAATTAAAACAGTTATAAAAACATTAAAGATTAGGAAATAAAAACAAGCTAAAAAAAAGCTATAGGATAGAAGCTAAAATAGCTTGTAAAACAAGATCCAGGCCTAAATATATAGGGGTCACTGTATCTGAAATCTGAGATTTCATATGAACCATTCTATTTCTCTAACCCAGATGTTCAGCTAACCCAGATGTTCAACTCTAAATAAAGAGTAAAACTCAGCAACAGGGGCAATTCAAAGTGCTTTACATAAACATTTAAGAACATTGCGATATAAAAAGTGCAGAAGAACATTAAGACATAATTAAAACAGTTATAAAAATATTAAAGATTAGACAAATAAAAACAAGCTAAAAAAGCTAGGATAGAAGCTAAAATAGAACATAACACACAAGAGTAAAAGCTGTAGTGCAGTATATAAGATCATATAAAAGAGGGAATGCTCAGGAACTTCAACAGGAATTGCCCCCCCCCTGTCAATGTTAGAGGTATATATGAAAAATCAGAGGTTGGAAAAAAAATGCATGAAAGCAGGGAGGCAGATTTTAAAGGCCCACATAGCATTTTAAGGGAAACACATTTAAGTTTCCCTCAATAAACCTGCAGCTTTCTGCTCCTTCAACATCTCTGTAGGCCTACACGAGTGAGAGCTGTCAAGTGTTGTGAAAAACAATCGGTTGCTGAATAATTCCCCTTCCTTCAACACAATGTTATAAATCTTTAGCTTTGGGGAGAACTGAGAGAAAACATATGAAACATGCATTCCCACTCATTACCTAATTGATTGCAGATCCAGACTGATGTTTTTTTTTTTTTTTTTAATGAAATGCAATTGGCGAGCTCTGCATTTACTCTCCAAACTGAGAGAGAGAGAGAGATTCATTACATGCTCGTCCCACCTGATTTGAGAGGGCATATCTAAGCCTCGCCCCTGTAATATTAAACACACAAATAGCCTAAAGCATGAGCCAAATTAAAAAGTGTTATTTCCCCCTTTTTTCCCTGTTTCTAGACATTTAATCATTCCAGCTCCTCGGTGTTTATCCTGCACACATAAAACCATTAAAAGCTATACAAGGAGGTACATAATCATGCATATAAATAATATCATTAAAGACACCTGTGATATCATTTAGGAAGCTGATCATTAAAGTGACTCACTAATGAACAACAACAATAACAAATCTTCACCTTTTTTCTTATAGTTTTCAGGGTTTATCCTCAAAGGACGTGCATGTTTGATGTACCTCAAGGCAATGCATCTATCTGATACTGAAAAGGTCAATGTATGATATTATTGAGCCATTTCTGATTTTGTATTTGTAGATTTTCTTGCTTTGAATGATTTGGTTTATAGCCTCCTTTCATAACTTGCACTTACAGGTTGTCCTCATTAAAACAAATACATTTCTTGTTTTTTATTCCAGTTATTGTTTTCTGTTTAAAATCAGAAAGTGGGAGGTTTTCTTTGGGTTTTTTTGCTCTCTGTGTGTGCAGGATGAACCACGAGGGGGCGTTCAACAGCTGTGTGCCCGTACGCGCACGCGCACGCACACACATACACACGCGCAAATACAAGATATATAGGAACTTTACAATCAGCACACTTGAACTTAAAGAGTCCTCAAAGCAGCACGAGGCCCTAAACTGACCCAAAATGTAAAACATGATCCAGGCCGACTTTATCTATGTGATTTCATATCAACCATTCTATATTTCTCTAACCCAGATGTTCATCTAACCCAGATGTTCAACTCTAAAATATGGTTTCGTAAAATCTTCATTGATTTCCCTGCTTTGTAATCCACTGACAGTGAAGTACACACTAATCCTCATTCATATTTCACATCTCTTTACTGCATGAATTAGGGGCCTCACACAAATCTGACAAACAGCTAAAAAAATCTCGTTGATTCTTTGTTTTTTAATCGAAAAAAATAGACCAGAATACAGTTAAGAAATTGAAGCTTGTATATTTAGACTTCATCGTGCAGTAAAGACCATGCATGCAAGGCCACATCACCATTTAGGCCACAAATGAACAAAAGGTGCAAAAAATATGGATTAGAGACACTGCTGCAGGGAAAAGGGGGGAAATCTGTTGGCTATTTTCTTTTTTTATATATGCATGTTACAATATTCAGCTTCTTGTTTTTACAATTTATATTTTTTTTGTATTTTTTTCTTTTCCTTTTTGCATTGTCAGACTATTTGGCTCCAAACAGGGACACAAAAAGCATCACGATATCATATTTTGCGTCTTTTTTTTTTTTTTTTCGTTTTCATTGTGCTCTTCTTCCCTCTGCAGCCAGACTCTGTTATTTTTTATTTATTGAGATATAAACACGAGCGCTTTCCTCAGACTGCAGCCGTCGCCCCTTGTCTCTCTCCGATTTGCAAATTAAATACATAAGCAATTAAAAAATCCAAACACAATCAATCATGTATACAAATTGTTGTTGCTTTAGGGTTGAACATTTAGAGAAAACTTCCATCAGGGTAGGACGACTTTAATCCGGGGGTCCAAAAACCTATTACCATATTTCATTACCTCTCCAGTGTTGGAAATGGGAGGAAGAGGAGGAGGAGGAGGAGGAAGAGGAAGAGGAGGGTGTGTATACTTTTTTAAACATTAGTAAGAATGTGGCTGAGTTGTGATAATCATTTGGAGGCAAATTGGACGCAATGTTGTTGTTTAAATGTTCCCTTTCTTTCCTCTCCCTCCATCCACCATGAAGGCTTCGGCTGTTTTGCTTTTCTTTTTTTTTTTTTTTTTTTGCGCCCGAGCCTCGAAACGAAAAAGCAATGAAAAATTAATAGCGCATGTTAACTCCACCAGCTCGTTTATTACACGCCCGCTGACTGTAAACATAATGAGAAAGCTCCTCGTATCTCTTCTTAAGTTTTTCATTTGCTTATAAAATATAAAAAGTCATCATCACTAATAAATAAAATATATGGAGTGGAGAGAGAGTGAACCGTCTTGGACTCACAGGCCTGATGATCAAAACGGACCTATTTGTAATCATTTGGTTAGATGATAATGCGAGTAAAGACCAGTCTGTCATCTGTCAGAGGGAGTACAAGTAATATCAGACCAGGTCCTGTGTTAAGGGCACTTGAGGTCAAAATGAAAGTAGGCTATAAAGCCATGTGAGGTCATCCCTCTCTCTCTTTCTCTCTCTCCTCCCTCCTCTCTATACTCTCCTCAGTCCTCCATCGCTCTTCTGCAACATCTGGAACATTATTTGGCCTCTATACTTCACAGACTGTTTAGTACGCGTTTTGGTTTTGGTACTTTTAGGTGGAGAATCAAAAAATGTAATATGCAAAAAATATATAATGTATGAAACATAAATAGTCAGGAGGTGTGATACCAGGTACTGTTTGGTCATTAAGCTGCAGGGATGTATATATACACAAAAATGTTTTACTGAAGGTGACACAGTATCCTCCTGGGAACCGAGTTAAAAAAAAGTGTCTTCCAATTACTTTTTTTTGTGATTTCCTTCCTATTTAGGTTTAAAAGAAAATCTTAACAATTTAGGCTTGTTAAACTTTATTTTTTATTGTCCACTGTAGTGGACTACAGGCCTATTTCAGTGTGAAAAGACTAAAAAAATGAACAGATTATGGCTGTAGAGTGATATTAAACCAAGAATACATTCAAATTGATTAAAAAAAAAAACACACATGCCATATCACTGGAAAGCCTAGGATGTCCTCTTTACAATACAACAGGGGTTGATAGAGTAGGTCAAAAGAGTAAGAGGATATGCATGTGGACAAAATGTCCACTACAGAGGACACATGTCAATGGGCTGGGTCTCATGAGGATATATACGTGCACCAAAGCTGGAACCTAAATGGTGTCTCTCAGTGAGAATCTGACCATGTTTTAGTGCCAGGGAGTCAAATTTTGTCTATGTGGGGTTTTTATAGTTGGGGAAAAGATGGTATATATTTGGAATAAATCATAGAAGGGGTCGGGGATCAAATATTTCTAAAAGATCAGAACAGATAAGTGACCCATGTCTAATTTTTCTCATTAGTAAAATAATAATTTAGCCCCACTTGAGGTCAAAACGAAAGTAGGCTATAAAGCCATGTGAGGTCATCCCTCTCTTTCTTCTCTCCCCTCCCTCTCCTCTATACTCTCCTCAGTCCTCCATCATCATCATCATCCTCTTCTGCAACATCAGGAAGATTATTTGGCCTCTACTTCACACAGACTATTTAGTTCGCGTTTTGGTAACGACTTTTAAAGTGGAGAATCAAAAAATGTTATATGCAAAAATATATAATGTATGAAGCATAAATAGTCAATGTCTGATACCAGGGTTTTGTACTGTTTGGTCATTAAGCTGCACGGACGCATATATACACAGAAAAGGGTTTGCTGAAGGTGACACGGGATATATATGTGCACCAAAAGCTGGAACCTAAATGTCTCTCTCAGTGAGAATCTGACCATGCTTTTAGTACCAGAGAGTCACATTTTGGCTATGTGGGAGGGTTTATTGTTTGGGAAAGATGGTATATATTTGTAATAATGGTATATGTTTGGGCAATCAGCTTTTTCTGTTAAGGCCACAAATCAGAGGAACACCCTGCATGACGATGTGAGGAGCATTTATCAGCATTTTCAAAACCAACTTAAAACGTCTGTTGAAAGCTGCTCAGCTCTGTACTCACTGATCTTTATTCCATGGTCTTCATGATTTGCTTTTACTTGACAAGCATACTTTGTGATGTGCTATTGTTGTGTGTAGCCGTGTATTGTGTGTTTTGTAGGTTCTTTCTTTTATTTCTGTAGTATGTTTCTTTGTTTTTTGACCTGACAAGGGACTACAGATGTGAATTATCTTAAAGCTATAATCTGGTACAGTGCATCAAATGGTGACATTTATGTGTTAAACTGTACATGGTCCCTTTTAAATAAAATAAAATAATAGAAGGGTCGAGGATCAAAAATTTCTATAAGACCAGTACTGATAAGTGACCCACGTCTAATTTTTCTCATTAGTAAAATAATAATTTAGCCCCATTTGTCCTCAGATAGGGCCTTTATGCACTTTTACGCACGGCCAACCTACAGGGCTGGAGGAGAAAGGGGGGTCCCATTAGATCCACGTTCACTCTCACAGACTCTCCTTTGTACCCAGAGCACGTCTCTTAAAGTGAGAGGAAATGGAGAGGCTGTAGGTATAGGCCCGGGGCCCTGAAGACTTTACACAGCAGCATGGGAGGGCCTCCTTTAAACTCTGATTTCCTCCGTGGTTAAAAGGTTATTATCCAATTGCTACAAATCCCATCGCTTTCACCGTTTACCAGGGGTAAGGCCCACTCCATAAAAGACTGCAAAGGGGGCATTATTTGTCTTACACACCATAGGCATTATCAGGCCTGGCACGAGCTAATTTATTTCTATTATGAGAGAACATGGAGCACACTTTCTTCTCTCTATATTGTGTGGAAAAACACTAAATAAGATAAGATAAGATAAGATAAGATGAACCTTTATTAATCCCCAGAGGGAAATTCAGGTGTCAAAGCAGCAACATCAGCAAACATCAGCAAACAGAGTGAAACACAGGAGAGGTAAAGGTATACAAAAATTATAAAAACAATAAATAGAGATATAAAAGATACAAAGTTAATGGGTGAACATAGTGTGTGCAGTCCATCAATAAATAAATGTAATATATGCATATGTGCAGTCTATAAAGTGGTATATAGGATGTATAGTGTAAAGTAAGTGTAAAGTGTGCCAGTGGTTAGAGTCCAAGATGGTTGCAGATAGTGCATGTTAAAAGGTAGATAGTGCATGTTTAAAGGTAGATAGTGCATGTTTAAAGGTAGATAGTGCATGTTTAAAGGTAGATAGTGCATGTTAAAAGATAGATAGTGCATGTTTAAAGGCAGATAGTGCATGTTAAAAGGCAGATAGTGCATGTTTAAAGTTCTTAAAAGTTCTAATAGTTCTCATATGTGGGTCAGCCTTGGTTGTGGAGCCTGATGGCTACCAGCATGAAGGACTGACCCAGGCGCTATGTGTTGTGCCGAGGGGGGATGAGTCTGTGGCTAAAGGTGCATCCTCATCTTGACAAATGCAGTCTGCAGCTCACTAAAAGAGTTGTTTCGTGGCTATCTTAATATATTTACTATGCATGCATTACCATATTCTTAGCAACAGGCATCACAAAAGCATTTTTTTTCCTGTTCTTTTCTGGAGAAGCCCATGGACTGCCCTTTTTGAGGGAGGATCACCTGCCCACCGGTTCTTAATGACAAACGACGTTTTATCAATGCAGACACAGCGGGCAGCAATATGAAATGATGTGATATCCATTGGGTGCCATAACAAGGTCGATGGCCTGATCCATTGCTGTACAAAGACCCTGCTGTTTTATGAATAGGCCTATACCAGATGAACCTGTTGAATATAGTAATGGAGACACGCATGATTATAGAGTCGAGCCCTGACTCCTTTATAGGTATTCTGGACTGAACCGGACTGCAACTTCTACTAAAACATGAACAAGCAAACTTTCAATCCTTCTCAAATGGTCAGAGTCCTCATAACACACATTTTCAAAAAATATCAGAATTTAATAAATATGTATCCCTGCTTGGATCATCCCTGCCAAACAAACAAACAAACACACACTCCACCACAGTCTTGCACAAATCCACAATGCTATTTATTATTATTAAAGACCAATCCAGGTATCAATGTAGCCCTCTCAGGTGATGGTGCACAGACCAACACGTGGCTCTAACCTGACACGCAATGTGGTGCAAACACACACCAACTAGTTCAGCCACTTCTGTTTCTCTATACGAGCACACAGAGCCAAGAAATTGTAAATGAAGAAAATAATAATTGTAAATTAAAATAAAAAATTAAAATTATATTTTAAATTAGCAAGAAATATAAATCTAAACTTAATTGCAAAAGTCTCCAGAAAAAAATTTCTTTGTTTTTTTAAAGTCTAAGAATTTTTTATAAGTCAGCAAAAAGTTTCCAGAGGACACTAAAAGTTTCATACAAAACTCACAAAGTCACAAATTTGACATAAAACATTAAAAATAAGGTTCCAGTTTTCCCTATTTTATTTGCCATACAGGACTACTTTTGAACACTTTGTAATACTTCTAATAAACCAGGACACCATAAAAAGCATTTATAATAACGTGCATTGCCACAAATAACTTCCACAACTTCTATTTAAAAGTTTTACATTAGCAAAAAGAAAATTAACTAACAAAACAACATCAACACCTGTTTCACTTGTTAAAAAAAAAAAAGACAAGTTCAACTCTTCATAAAAGGTTCCAATTTTCCCTATTTTATTTGCCATACAGGACTACTTTTGAACACTTTGTAATACTCCTAATAAACCAGACCACCATATAAACGTTCGAAAAAAGAAGCATTCCAATAATTGCCACAAATAACTTCCACAACTTCTATTGAAAAGTTTTACATTAACAAAAAGAAAATTAACTGCACTTTGAATTCAGCATTTCTATAGCATTTCTAATGATTGCCACAAATAACTTCCACAACTTCTATTTAAAAGTTTCACATTAGCAAAAGGAAAATGAACTACAGTTTGTAATACTTCTAATAAACCAGGACACCATACAAACGTTCGAAAAAAAGAGGCATTCTAATAATTGCCACAAATAACTTCCACAACTTCTATTGAAAAGTTTTACATTAGTAAAAAAAAAAAGAAAATTAACTAACAAACAACATCAACACGTGTTTCACTTGTTAAAAAAAAAAAAAAAAAGACAAGTTGAACTTTTGATAAAAGTGAAAGAAAGCTCGATGCGACCCTACCTGCTCTCCCAAGCCGCAGTGCAGGACTCCTGGGCCCCTGGTCCATGTGGAGGCGATGAGAGGAGGAAAAAAAGGAAAAGAACAAAAACTTTTTTCCAGTGTCTCCCTCTCTCTCTTTTCCCCCCTCTCTCTCTCTCTATCTCTGGCACTGTCTCCTTCTCTCTCTCTCTTTTTTTTTCTTTCCTACAGTACTTTTGGGTCGACTTGTAGGTTGAAATAATTCGACCCTTCCTCTCCCTATTGCACTCCCTGTTGCAAGTGTTCAGTCAGCTGCAACTAAACGCTTTAGGTGGAAAAAAAGGCTTCTTCGGGGGGGGGGGGAAGCGTGAAATGATCACACTCACGAGTAAAAGAGCCGCTCTCTCAATGTGCGCTCATGTCCTCCTGTCCTTTTTCCTGCACGAGCTTTGCACACATGTGTTAACGCACGCGCACGGCCAAGCATGCATACACACACACACAACGTGCAGGGCTCGCATCTGTTACCAAGTTCCACTTTACTAAACTTTCCCGCCCCAGTCTCTTTCTCTTTCTCTCCCCCTCTCTTTTATGTTAGATTCATTTCCTCGGTGACACTAGATCGCTATGTAGGCAGGTAGATGATGTGTGTAATGCCAGTGCAGGCTTTCTTCAACATGATAAAGTTGATTCTTAAAGCTTCAGTAGGCAGAAAGTTTTTGGCATCATTGGGCAAAAATGTCATAATAACCTTTAGGCATATTGTAATTCAAGTGTTCTGAGAGAAAACTAGACTTCTGCTCCTCCTCATGGCTCTGTTTCCAGACTTTAAAAATCTAGCCCGGGACGGGAGACTTTGACCAATCACAGGTCATTTCAGAGAGAGAAAGCGTTCCTATTGGCTGTGCTCCGGATGGTGGGCGGTGTTTTATATTTCCTCAACTGATCTCAACATGGCTGCCGGGTCACAAACTTTCTCATTTTACAGCTAAACAGTACACTAGAAGATGTTTCTGAAAACATCTGAGGAGAGAAATAGACATTACAACAGAATATTGATTCATATTTGATCAGTGCTGCCTAGTTTGACCGTTTGATCAGAGTTTGCAAGTGACTGACAGCTGCCTGTCATAGATGGCAGCTGGACAGCGGACTCCAGCTCGGCTCTGGTGGTTGTTTTCTTCCGGTCTGTGAAAGCTTGCAGATGCCCTTAGGAGCACCGGAGGACAGAGGCACATGATTTTTTTCAGATTACCTGTCTCATGCACTACTATCAGGATACAGTGACCATTTTATAACAATAACTTTTTTAATCATATTTGATAAATTTTTACCAACTGCAGCTTTAAGTGTGTTTATGTCCAGTGTCCCTTCAGCAAGAGCGTTTAAGAGAGTTTCTTCAAAGTTCCTCTCCACCTGTTACGCACGGTGCCTTTTACGCATTACGCACGCACTGGAAGACTTGTGGAGCAGCAGGTGCATTACACCTTCAACTTCACCTCCTCTGCTGTTGGAGAGTCTTCTCCTCCTGCTGCACGTGCTGTGTGCAAAGTGTTTGTCACAAAACGGATAGTTCCGGTCCTTCAGCTCCGATTGTTTGCACACACACACACACACAAACACACACACACCTGTGCGCATAACACATTTCATTTAAATATTAATTTGCCAAACTGAAATTTTCCACTCATACTGATACTCGCTTGTTGTTTTTCTCATCGAGAACTTTCTTCCCTGGCGGAACAATGACATTCAAGATTTCCTCTCCTCACATGTGTGTGACTCTCTTTGTGGCTCTTCTGTTTTTATTAAAGCAAATATCTGAAGAGTTACACAGTCAGTTTAAGACCAACTGAGAGAGTTTCACTCCACTTTAGTTATATACAGGCCACAATGTGTCACCCAGGACCTCTGGTGTCTTATCATTATAGCTTAAAAACAAGACAGGTAAAGCCTCCTCAAATAATAATAAAATAATAAAATAGAATAAACTCTTTCCAATCATTCCTGTCCATGTTCACACATTCATTCACCAAATGTTCACACACAAACATAAAATAAAATACTTTACATTACAATACATACAAGAAACAATAACAGGCTATGAAAGGCTTAAGTATTATGTGAATATATGCAGATCACAGTTTAAAACTAAAGCTTAAACTATAGTGGAAGTGTCTCATTATAATAGAGTTTGACCCGGATGTAAGAGGTTTCTGTGTCAGATCATACACCAGAAATATCTTTATTTTCCTGTTTCACACATTCAGCATCATAAGATGTTAGCACACCAGGTGGGGATATATGAAAAGTACAAGACAGGTAAAGCCTCCTCAAATAATAATAATAAAATAGAATAAAATAAACTCTTTTCCAATCATTCCTGTCCCTGTTCACACATTCATTTCACACACAAACATGTGTGTATAAAATACATTACAATACAATACATACAAGAAAGGTGTCAATAACAGGCAATGAAAGGCTTATGTGAATATTTGCAGATCACAGTTTAAGACAAAAGCTTAAAGTATAGTGACAGTGTCTCATTATAATGGAGTCTGACCTGGATGTAAGAGGTCTCTGTGTCAGATAATACACCAGAAATATCTTCCTGTTGACAGATAACACATTCAGCATCACAAGATGTTAACACACCAGGTGAGAATATTATGAAAAAGGACAAGACAAATAAAATCTAATTTTCTGCAAAGGTTAAAAGGAGGAAATGTGTATTGAGATGAAGGAAAGCCACATGTCCTTCACCTCAGTCTGTCATCTCTCTGTCACTGAAACAAGGAAAAGATTTCACCACAAATTCAGACCAAAACTGCAGCTGTACTTTTCTAAATTATTAGAAATAAAGGTGCTCATCATGTAGAATGGCCCCTTTCATTAGGTTGTGTGTTATGTATTATATTATTATATGCATTACATTATTTTACACAATACATTAGTGGATTATTCTTACTGGTGCATTAACATGAAAGTAGCATGTAGCTGTTTCAAAGTGGACCTGATTCTGTTCTAACTTTATACTGTAATCTATAACAATATTTGCTTTTTCTTACAAGCTCATCGTGTGTTTTGTATGCAAACCTATTTTTCTGCAAAGGAACTATAACTGTCAGATAAATGTAGACTTCTGAATTGTAGAGAAGCAGAAGTAGCACAAAATGTATATACTCAAGTAAAGTAAAGACCAAAACTGTGACAGAAGGACATCAAGATTTTAAAATATATAATTTTGAATAACAGTTTCAACAGTGTCTCTTCTTTAACTCGGTGTATAGAACTTGTCCTTCCTTCCTTCCTGTCTCGTGTCTGTCCTCCAGACAGCTGCAGGTCTCAGGGTTCACGCGCGCAGCCCCGAGACAATTGAGTGCGGAACAAAGCGCGAGACAGCGACCCATTTTGCTCTCGCTTGTCGCCTCGCGCTGCAACACCACGACCCTGACCTTCGGCTCGCGCCCTGTAACATCAAAAACATAAATACTGATGTTTGCATGTGCATGGCGGGAAACAAAAAGAAAGGTCCAACTGAGTGACCTTCAGCCACCGTTTAAATCCATTATGCACTAAATATTTATGCTTCAAATGACTGCAGGTGGTGATATATAGACTATTGAAATCACACATATTCATGAGAAGGGAGGTAAAATGTACAGTACACAACAAAATGAATCATTTAAAATACGTATTTTCTCCAAAAAACAGTTTTATAACTTTTAACCTCCTGTTGTCTTATTAGATTGCTGCAGATATATTGATATTGATATACATATAGAGTTATATAGTTTAACCCTGCTCACTTTCCTACTGGGGGAAAAGATCTTGCATCCTCTGCAGACTTGCCTCCTCCTTATCTGTCTTTACAGGCCTAAAAGTTGAATCTGTATGCATGGCCACATGGCCACATGGCAGAGGATTATTCAGTGCGTTTCCTAATAAACGTGCGAGCTCGCAGAAAAGACTATACAATTATCTGCTATTGAGCTATTTGAAGAAACCTGGTTATTATTATTATATTCTACATCCTGCAAGTTTTAATTTTGATTATTATTATTTTTTTGCCATGCTATACATGAGGGACAGGAAGAAAGAGGAAAAAGAAATGAAACAATAAATATTTCATGTTTCAAATTGACACAACTTTTTTTTTTGAGGGAATTAAGATTAATAAAAGCCTATTTTTTGATTGAGCTGTATACCTGATAATTAAGTGGTATGAATGTGGAAGTTTTTGGACATGAAGAACACGAAATTTAAAAAAACAAACACATTTAATAGTTTTAATAAAACTCATATTATTACTCATGGACGGGGTATTATTATTATTATTAGTATTATTATTGATATTATTATTCTAATTATTCTCATTATTATTATTATTATTCTCATTATTATTATTATTATTATTATTATTAATAATAATAATAATAATAATAATAATAATAATAATAATATAATTAATAATTGAAAGAGATCAAATACTTTACCCCTATAGCAATGTCTCTATTATCTACATATGTGTTTATATTATTTTTTAATGAATAGTTTTTCTAACCTTCATTCATTAGTGTGGTGCAGCCTGAGGGAGGTGTGTCGCTCCACATTTGGTTTTGCCTGAACAGGATCTCCGCAAAGAATTCGCCATAGTTTCGATATTAATCATGACTTGTTTGTTTTTCGCCTCCTTGCTAATTAATGTAATTAATGCTATGGAGGTGGAGGGGGGATCGGTGACCCGCGCGCTCTGACCGAGCGGAACCGGAAAGAATCGAATTAAAGCGCGAGAGAGAAGGAAGCAAAGGGCCGATTAGAACAATAAGTCAACACGTCAACACATGGAGGAGATGCTCAGTGTGTCTCTCTGGGACTTTTTGGCTTTCACTGCACCGTTTACATTATGTAGTGAACTGCAGGGAAAGACAGTTTAAATGCCTGAGTTCAATGATGTCAGTGTGTTAATGAAGAATTACATCTGCAGGGCTGTTTTTGTAGCTCATAAACGGAGGATTGTTATATACAATAGGATATAAAGCTTTTACTTAAGCAAAAGTAGCAGTAAAACAATGTAAAAATACTTACAAGTACAAATTCCTGCCTTCAAAATCAGCAAAATGTACTTTTCTAAATTATTAGAAATAAAGGTACTCATCATGTAGAATGGCCCCTTTCATTATGTTGTGTGTTATGTATTATATTATTATATGCATTATATTATTTTACACAATATATTAGTGGATTACTGGTGCATTGACACTGGCATGTATAGTGTTGTAGCTGTTTCAAAGTGGACCTAATTCTGTTCTAACTTTATACTGTTGGGTTTAATCTATAACAATATTTACTTTTTTTTATAAGCTCATCGTGTGTTTTGTATGCAAACCCTTTTTTTCTGCAAAGGAACTATTACTGTCAGATAAATGTAGACTCCATCGTTTACATTGTGTGGTGAACTGCAGGGAAAGACAGTTTAAAAAGCCTGAGTTCAATGAGTCACCATGTCATGGAAAACACTCCTGATTTTGCTTTTTTTTTTGTATATTTGGCAAAGAAGATCCCTATTCAGTAATGTTCTTTCTGTTTATTTTCATAAATGAAATACTGCCTATCACTCTAAATGAAATGTTTCAACTCTAATCATTCTCTCTGTGCAGGGGACAGGTGGCTATAGCAGTTCAGGATGAGTTGTTACTAGTCAGACTGTTAAAGTACAATATCATTATTCATAGTTCTGCTTTTGGTGTGATAATGTCCTGTTTTGCCCTGGATGATTTGTATGTACTGTTTATATCCCTCTCTACCGCTTGTATAGAATAGCATTTTGTGTGTGTTAATGAAGAATTACATCTGCAGGGCAGGTCTGTCTGTTTTTTGTTGCTCATAAAAGGAGGATATATTATATATATTAGGATATATAGCCTTTACTTAAGCAAAAGTAGCTGTAAAACAATGTAAAAATACTTACAAGTAAAAATCCTGCCTTCAAAATCTTACTTTAAGAGTAGCAAAATGTACTTTTCTAAATTACTAGAAATAAAGGTACTCATCATGTAGAATGGCCCCTTTCATTATGTTATGTATTATATTATTATATGCATTATATTATTTTACACAATATATTAGTGGATTACTGGTGCATTGACATGGAAGCAGCATGTATAGTGTTTTAGCTGTTTCAAAGTGGACCTAATTCTGTTCTAACTTTATACTGTTGGGTTTAATCTATAACAATATTTGCCTTTTTTACAAGCTCATCTTGTGTTTTGTATGCAAACCCTTTTTTCTGCAAAGGAACTATAACTGTCAGATAAATGTAGAGGAGTAAAAAGGTCAATAATACTTCTGAATTGTGGAGGAGCAGAATTAGCAGAAAATTTAGATACTCAAGTAAAGTAAAAGTACCTCAAAATTGTACTTAAGTATAGTAATCTGTACTGCACCACTGCTCATAAACCTATTCAAACAGTTTTAGTGTCTTTTTTCATTTCTTAGTAAAAACCATATATATATATATATATATATATTTATTTTTTAATATAATTTACAGTGTTGCCTCCTATCTAAATGTTCTCACACATTGGCTTAAAATGAAAGGAGACTGTGCATATTTGCTTGGCCCCTAAACAGTGGAATAATTTACCTCACCAATATTCTCACTCTCATTTTCGTAACTAATATTTTGCTCTTTTATTGTCATTTCTTTTTTGTTAATTCTGTTTTGTGGCTCTTGTGTTTGCTGCTTCACATTCTGTGCTATAAATGATTTATTGTTTGTTTGCTTGTTTTGAAACCACGCAGGTCCAACTCAATATTTTAATGTTCTTATACGTGAAGAAAATCCTTCATTCTTAAACAATAGGCTACCATATCACCACTTGTGATCCAACTTTATCTCACATTTCTGTACACTAAGACAGAGAAGCCTACACTAAAACACTTTGATAACAACTTGCCTCCGGTGCTCATGTGTTTGCCGTCGCTTTCCCCAAAACACTCAGAGCCTCTATATCCCTGGGATTTCATTCAGAGTGGCACTTCACCGTGGTGACACACAACGGTCCATTTTTCTTGCAGCCATGGCGTCGGGGTGTTGCTGTGACTATAGAGGCTAGAAGGGGGCTTAAGGGCTGCAGGGCGGATTGAGAAATGGGACACATTATTTGTCCATGAAACATTATGTGACACAACATGACACCAGGCCATTTGTATGTAAAGGTAAACATTTCAGCGTGACGATTCGACAAGAGAGGACAAGGCTCCTGTCAATGTGGTTTTATACTCGCAGCTGAGAGAGAGAGAGAGGTGTTGTGGCATCGTGTGGCGACGTGGAGTGTGTATGTGGAACTTTGTGAGTGTGTGTGTAGAGCTTCTGTTCACAAATTTAATCCCCATAGACACAAGTCACTTGGTCCGGTCTGAAAAGGTGTTGTCAGGCTTGTTCTCTTGTTCTAGTCTTTTCCTGCTGAAAGCACTGACAGACTGTTGATCACAGAGCTTCACAGAAAGTGTTTCTTGGAGTGTGTGTGGGTGTGTGGCGGGGGATTTCACCTGTACTGGCAATTCATTTAATTTGAAAAAGTGTGACGGTCAGACCCTCCCAGCGGGGGCCAACAACAAGAGAGTTTAAGCACCAGTCTAAAATCTACACCATGACCATGAAGTCCACTAACCCCGGGGCGTCCTGGTCTCCTCGGGCTCTAAGACGATGGTTCCCAACTGTTTTGGCATGTGACCCCTTAAAATGAGGCACCGTCTACTTGTGGCCCCTCATCACAGGTGGATATGGCCTCAATGTGAACACGAGTGAAGAGCAGTTCAAACACTCTCAAAGTGTTTAATTTGAAGTATATGGGTTGGGCAATATGAAGATATATTATATGTAAACCATCAGACAAAAACTGTCAAGCCACTATAGGTGGTGTTGCAAATCAATAAATAGGACTATTTAATGGAAATATTAGTTATTATATTTAGTACTTTGATTTGTCAGGTGTTTAATTTGGTGGATTAGAAAGTATAACCAGACATAACTAATTATTTTATCCATAAACAGTCTCTAAATTGTTTGTTTTAATTCTCGCTATATCGCGATATGCATCAATATTGTGATATAAAATTACATATTCCATGATTGAACATTTTATCCATATCCCCCCACTGCTTATGTGAAGCATCTTTAAAGGCCTGAATTCAGAATCAGATTTATTTGCCAAGTACATACATACAGGGAATTTTACTCCAGTTGTATGCATCTCTCTCAATGTAGTTACACAGAAAAGAAATAACAGCTAGGGACAAGGACAAAATAAAGGTAAAGAATAGACAGGACTGTTATGTACACAAGTGACAAAAATAGGTGTATATATAAATATATATATATAAAAAAAGCCAATGACCAGCAATCAAATAAGAAATAAAATAAAACATCTATATACAAGTCAAATGTTCTGTATGTGGAAAACAATATAAATGGTGCAAAGAAATAAATACTGAGTGGATATACATGGACTGGATGATGAATTATTCAGTATGTCACAAGAGAAAAAAAAAAGCTAAATTAAAGAAATGTCCAGGAAAAAAAACATAATTTTGTGTTACACCACTGGTCTAAGACACTGACCATATGCGTTTGCAATGGAATTTCCTGTCAGCTCTGTACTGTATTTTATCTAATACTTTCAAAACTTCCAAAAGTACATCAACAGCAGCATGTGAATCTGCTTACTGCTTTTCCATCGTGTCAAAGCTGTCGGTGTAGAAGCCGGTGTCGACTGTAGGGGCCAAGCAGTGTTACATAGGCATGTCTGAAAAAGACTTAAGACGGAGAGCCCACTAAAATTTCAAAATATGAAACTGACTTAGAAACCAAATATGTATTCTGCTACATGACACAGAATTCCGAGCTTTGCCGCTGTGACGAGTCATCATTCCCCTCCGGCTGTGTTTCATCATTTGTTTCTTCCTGCATGCAAGCTTTGCCACTGATTACTACATGCTCTACTTGGCATATTAACTCCAGAATCTACTGAATCTCTCTCTAATACACCATCAGTTTCTTATCCCTTATTTGATGCTGTGATATCTATTAATTAATGCAACACCAATGTTAATGTGATTGAAATTATCAAACTCTCACTGCAGTGACACAACAGGAGTCTGTGTGATGGAGTGAAAGAAACACACTAGTGTTGGGGCTTTAGGTTCTGTACATCCGGTGTGTGTGTGTGTGTGTGTGTGTGTGTGAATGACTCCAGCACAGAGGGCCCCATATGGGTGATGCATGGGAGCCATTTTTGTTCAGAAGCGCTGATCCAGGGCGAGTCTTTTTTTTTTTTTTTTTTTTAGAGGGAATTCCTCCTGCCTGGCTGCTTTGATACAAGCTGGCTGGTTGTATTTACATACGTACAGTAACAAGGACGCCTGCACCAACACAAGCAGAAGAGGAAGCAGGGTTTTTTTTTCTACAGAACTGAAACAAGCTGATGCAACCAGTTACGGTTGGAGTCTGCAGCTGAGCAGATGCTACACAAGACTGTCAGCCAACGTACAAATTATTTCTAGGGCTGCAACTAACTTTTATTTTCATTTTTAATAAATCTACTGACTATTTTCTCAATTAACCAATTGTTTGGTCTATAGAGGTTCAGTAAATAGCAAAAGAATAATATTAAAAATGCACATCACATGTTCCCAAAACCCGCGTGTCTTAAAGGTGCTATTGATAACATTGATAACATTCAGCTTCTAGACGTCACATTCACAGTTCCATTGCATTTACTTCACAACAAGTCGTTGCCAGGCACTTATCGTCAAGCTCAGCCATTTATCTGTTTTTTCCACAGTAACTGACGACCGAGAGATACCACGTGATACCAACGTCGTTTTACTATTGGCTCACAAGCCTTGTTAGAAGTGGGAACCAAACGTCAGATATCTTCCACAGAGATAAACAAAACATTCATTTTAGGCCCGCCAAATTTTTTTAAATGATCAATTCACAATTATAATATTTTTTTTAGCACCTTTCTAAAGGCTCTGTGGATGTATATATATTTCTTTAAATTTGTCTACATAAAAATGTTATCAATAAGATCTTTATAATGTCTTGTTTTATCTGACCAACAGTCCAAAAGCCCCATATATGTAATTTACTATCATAGAAGACAAAGAAAACAAGAAAATATTCACATTAATTTTCTGTTGCTCAACTAATAGATCAATAGACTAATTGTTTCAGCTGTATTTATTTCCTAGCAACTGTACTAACTAGACATATTTTCTAATTTCTGAAGATGCACCTCAGAATTTGTCAAAGAAAACCTGTTTTTCTGAATTTTAGTACAGTTTCTCTAAAATCCTCTTGTGTGTTTCATCAAACGGACTAAATCGAAACAATAACAGTGTTGAGGACGCGGTTGGGGCATTTTTACTCTTCAGACAAGTACATTTGTACACAAATGACCATCAGTTGCAGAATATTGCCAATACACCAGAGCAGCTGACGAGAATCCTGTTTTGATAAACCACTCCATCGCGGCGTCTGGCGCCAAATGAAAGCAGGAGCCACCATTGGCACATACAAACGCCATCAAATGAGAGCAATGACATGCTTCTTTTAACTCCTTCTCCTCAATAAAGATCATTCATCAGGCAGAACCATCCCTCAGGAATGTGTGATTGGAAATCAAGGGGACTTTAAATCCCTGTCCAGGACCCTCCATCCATCTTCAACACGCCAGTGGTCTGGACGCTCAGAGATGAACCGCTGAACCAGGTGCCTCCATTCAGTCAGTCTCCTCTACCTTTTTTAAAATAATAATAGTAAACGCCGTCAAATGCATGGAGCCCAAAATCAGGCAGCCACATCACAATTTCACCGAGGCAGTGAGGCATCCCGGACCTGCATCCAATTTAGCGAGATATGGGGAGCAGAGGAGGCCCCCATATGCACTTCCCAAAAACAAAACAGATGCAGGATATTAAGTGTGTGTGTGTGTGTGTGTGTGTGTGTTAGATGTATACATGGGCTAAAAGAGGTGATAGTGTTGAGACATGAGGTGCAGTATAACCTTTGGAAGGAAACAATCCAACTCTGTGATGGCCTTTCCTGTGTTGATACGCATGGAGAAACCTCTGGGATCAGATGGCATTCACCCTCTGATTCCCTATCATAACGCCATTCGCTCACTATTATTATGATGGCGATGCCTATAGTTGGATATACAGAGTTCACAATTATTCTCATGATATGGAAGGGAGAGAAAAGGTGGATGTTAATGTTACACAGTCTTCACGGGAGCCGGGATGGCATAATTCTGCTGTATTCTACGTGTTATAAATATGACTGATGGCGATAGCCAGTCTGTTGAATTACATTTACATATAGATTTACATTCCCATCAACATGTTATAATAGCACAGGCCTGGAGGTCCATACTAGTCACTCATACATGCATGCACACGCCAAGTGTGCACATGCCCATATTCTGACATTTCATAGCCAATATTTGTGCCTTATTGAGGACGGTGAAAAGGCCCAACATCCATCAGACTGACAATAGTCTATGTAGTGAAGAACAGTGTAAGGCCCTGCTGGATCTTTTGTCTGCAGAATGAGATATGATGCCTTTTGAAGTAAAGCGACCCAGTTTACATTTACACATCAACTTGAATTATTGCATTTTATAATCAGAGTACATGTTCTGCAATAATGTAGTCGCTGAGCACATATAATACAAGCCACCATAAACTGATAATATTTTGCATAACAGAAGAGTTTAACCAGCACTGTTATTCAGATCCCCTGTTTTTGCAAGTGGTAGTTCGAGAGCAGACAGGAAATGAGTCTAGAAAACCTCAGCTGGACTTGAAGCAGAGATGCTATGACCAATTAATGTCAGCATCCCCAACCCCTTGGCAACCAGGACACACCAGATCTGTCATGTTCAGTTCTGGTAAGACTACTGTATGTTTTGTTTTGTTAGACCTAAACCAATGGTTTCATATGATGATTTATAAGAGCCTAGAGATTAAGGAAAATGTTTTCATCTAACAAGCCAACCAACAAAACATTTAGAAAACAACAATGACAAATAGGGAGATCTTAATAAAATTGTATAGAAAATCAAATTACCTGATGATGCCATGAGGGATCATGACCTCCACATCCTCTGGTCTTAAGACCCAAATTAATTTCTTATCTCCTCAGATTTTGGTCATTTTATGGGATCATGGTGGGCAAAATACTCTTGCAATGAAACTGTTTGGTAATTATAATTTTAGAATAACTCCACATCACAGCGAAATGATAAGCTCTTTTTAATGATATCAGGATATATAGGATTATAGCATCACAATCTTGATAGGGGGTAAAAACCCAAACCAGATGTACATGTAGTGCATAGAAGCACTGTAACTCAATGTAGGAATATAATACACTATTTGAAAAATTGGCTTAAAGTTTAGGGATTTGAGTGCCGTGAAGTGGAGCCCATCTTCTATATAACTGACAGTAATACATTATACGTTTTTATGGTCCTCAAAGTTTTTTTGTCTAACTTTTTTCTACTTTTTATTAGCTTTTCATTCCACTCAGACTCAGCCTAGATTGGCAGAAACAACAGACTGATATAACTAGAATAACAAGAAAAAGAAGAAGAAAATATCAGTTTGTCTATATTAAGGCCAAGAAAAAAAAAAATGGAAAATCCCAATTTATTAAATAAAAATATGCAAACTGTTCTGGTGTCTGATCAAATTTGTCCGTGCTGGGAATGGGATAATGTTTGTGGATTTCAGGGGGTCCTTTGACTCATGCACTTTTTCTAAATCCTGACTGATTTTCAAGCGTTGGTGCTTGGAAACATACAAAATCCCTCCAGCCCCAGCAATTTAAACTCAATCAAATCTTTACATTTATTACTGAAGCTCTGTGGTTGCCACCATCGGGTCAAATATATCAATTATCCCCTCAATATTGTAGGTCCTTCCTTCCTGCAGCTGTCAGACTCCACAACCAGCACTGCTCCCAGTAGACCACTTACACACCAAAAAACTGACAACAACCTGATATTTTCAGATGGAATTTCATTCATTCATTCATTCATTCATTCTCACTGTGCAATATCAATTTCCACTTGTGCAATTTTGTTAATAGTCTGTTTATTGTCAATACTGTATATACTGCTCCTATTTTTATACCTCCTTCTATTTAAATGGTTCATATTTTGTAACACTTTGTTTAGCTCTTTTTTTTTTTACTGTGTTAGCTGAAGTATCTTGTTTTTGCACTATCCCCTTTGCTGCTGTACACTGCAAATTTCCCCACTGCGGGACTAATAAAGGAATATCTTATCTTATCTTAAAGGTCCCATATCATGCTCATTTTCAGGTTCATACTTGTATTTTGTGTTTCTACTAGAACATGTTTATACACTGTAATGTAAAAAAAACCATTATTTTCCTCATACTGTCGGCCTGAATATGCCTGTATTTACCCTTCGTCTGAAACGCTCCGTTTTAGCGCATTTTGACAGAATTGCGATGGAATTGCAACAGAATTGTGTTGCTAGGCAACAGCTTGGGTCCATGTGCACTTCCTGCCAGCTGATGACATTCACATACACTGCAACCAGGAATAAACTGGGACACATTTAGAATGTGTACGTTTAAAATTATGTCAAGGGTCTAAATATTGTATATTCGTGACATCACGAACGGGCAGAAATTCTGACAGCTTGTTTCAAATGCAGAGTTTCTGAATACGGGCTGTGTGTATTTCCCTGTGGATTGAGTGTTTTGATACTTTCACAGTATTTATATGGGACTTAAGCCTGCTTTATAATAAAAAAATATATGAAAATCGCACTTTTTTATAATATGGGACCTTTAATAACACTCAATGACCTCCTCAGCAGGAACGCAGTGAAACGTTACGGTCGACCAACATATTTTCCTCTGACGAACCCGGAAGTGGTTCGTCTGTCTCCCTCTGGCTCTCTGGAAGAGCAGCTCCGACTCTCTTATAACCTCTCCGTTTTGTTGGATAAAGGTGAGCTCATGGTTTCTTAAATTAAACATGAAACACGTACAGTGTTGGCTTTGAGTAGGGAGACTTTATATCTCTGTGTTTGTCTTCTTTGATGTGTTTTTGTGAGTGAAATGCTTCATTGTTTACATCCGACCGGCTGCTCTGCTGCTCATAAACACGTGGACAGACAGGAGAGACACATGCTAACTGTCTCACATGGAGATGTAGCTAGAAAACAATCACTTATTAGTGACATATTCGGGTGACTCTGTGTTTTGGGGCCAGTTAAATGTTAGTTTGTCAGATAGTAGCTTCTTATTGAGCTAACTTTGTGCCTCAGTCCACCTGATAGCTGGTTAGCATTCAGGGCTACCACAAACTAGCTGCAGTTAGACTGAATACCTGCTTCTAAAACTGAGATTTCTGCTGTTTTGCTTTGCTTGCTTTGTCATTGTAGTGTAGTTTAGTTGTGGGCTGTGTGCTTAGGATGTCATCCTGTCACTCTACACTGTGTGTTTCCATCAACAACAACAACAACACCTTCACATCAGTGGATTTATCAACTTATTTCTCCCATTAGTCCTCCTAAAATCATCATTAACGCACTAAACAACAGACTAAACTAAACTAAGCTGATGACTAAACAACAGTGATGATTTGATTTGATTCTGATATAAAAGACACACTGTAAACACAAAACAGAAGTGGGAAATATTTATATAACAGTTGTGGAAGAAGTATGAGTCAAGTAAAATGCTTTTGAGTTTATTTAAAGGTCCCATGTTATGCTCATTTTCAGGGTTCATACTTGTATTTTGTGTTGCTTATTAAACTGAGATTTCTGCTGTTTTGCTTGTGATTGTAGTGTAGTTAGTTGTGGACTGTGTGCTCAGGATGTCATCCTGTCACTCTACACAGTGTGCTTCGCCCCAACAACCAACCAAACACCTTCACATCAGTGAATTTATCAACTTATTTTTCCCATTAGTCCTCCTAAAATCATCATTTACACACTGACTAAACAACAGTGATGATTTGATTTGATTCTGATATAAATGACACACTGTACACACAAAACAGACAAGTGAAAATATTTATATAACAGTTGTGGAAGAAGTATAAGTCAAGTAAAATGCTTTCGAGTTGACTTAAAGGTCCCATATTATGTCATCCTGTCACTCTACACTGTGTGTTTCCCTCAACAACCAAACACCTTCACATCAGTGAATTTATCAACTTATTTTTCCCATTATATCCTCCTAAAATCATCATTTACACACTGACTAAACAACAGTGATGATTTGATTTGATTTTGACATAAACAACACACTGTACACACACAAACAAACAAGTCAAAATATGTATATAACAGTTGTGGAAGAAGTATAAGTCAAGTAAAATGCTTTTGAGTTGACTTAAAGGTCCCATATCGTGCTTATTTTCAGGATCATACTTGTATTTTGTGTTTCTACTAGAACATGTTTGCATTTGGTAAATGTAAATTTGGTCACCAAACTCCATGTGCCAATAGGCTTTTTTCATAGCAGACATTTTGACCTGTCATACTTTAAGATACAGTCACGTTACATTTCCATCCTACAAATATTCGCTCCATATCCCATTCATCTGACACACATGCATGTGTCTCCAGTCAGAGTTGACCGAGATAATATGCTCGGTTGGCCAATAGATTGGTGCTTGATGTTTGGAAATGTAGAAGTAATTAGTACAACATCCATTACTAGACTACAAACTGTAGCATTGCTCTCTCCCTCAGACTTTTTACAGTTTGTACAATTCTGATATTAATCCACGTCAGAATCGTGGCATCACATCCTTTTTCTGAGCAGAGTGCGAGTCAATTGTATTGAATGGAAGGTTAATATGATTGTATGTTTTAGTAGGAAAAGCACATGTATTACTAATAACATTAACAATGGCTCTGACTTATGGTGCCTTCAAGTGAAACTCGTGAGCTCGTGTTTACAACATGGGAAGTCGTGTACACGATATGCTTGGCGTTCAAGTGGTAAAGTCATGAGAACACCGCTGCTAAGCAACGGCAATATTAACATTACTGTCGGCGTCTAGAAGCCACAGAGGCTAACAATTTAGCAAGCTAGCAAGTGGGTAACATAATGCAGGAAATGCAAAGGCATAGTGACAGAGGAAAAAGGTGAGGTCATTGGGAATATCAAACATCTTCCTCAGACATAGTATACAATTTTGAAGAATTACTATATACTACTAACATTGCAATATACTCACTTATCATGTACCAAAAAATCAACTTCCATGGCCTCCGCCATTTCCGACAATGTCAAACAAATACGTCACAACTCGGAGCTTTCAGAAACTTTCCACTGAGGGGGGGCGTTCATATGGACTGTTCTCTTGAACACGGTAAACACGATCCCGTTTGAAGGCACCAATATTCAACTGTCCCAGTAACACGTGACAGCGAGCCAGGATGCACAATACCAGGACCCTGAAACAGAAGCAGCTAGATGCAATTCAACCATCATTATTTTTAAGATTTAAACCTGGTATTTTCCTACTCTGACTAGTGAAGGTGTGAGTTGTCCAACCTTAACAGATGCAACAAAGCTAACAGGAGAGTCAGGGAGATGTCAATCAAGTACGTTCCGTATATACTGATACAGTCCTGTGCAGAGCTTTAATTAGGCAGATTAATTGAACACACCTGTGCTTGGGGACCGCGACTGTGCTGGAGCTTTACAGTCCACCACTGTACTGTAGAACACAGTCGGTCATTTGTCGGCTCCAGGTCTCTGTGCACTGCTAAAACTTCAAAACTGTCGCTCTCCCTCACCAGCCGGTAAGGCTCTTCTTTCTGTCCCTTTAATCCCCGGCGGCCAGCTTGTGACCGTGTAGCGTGGCGTTTCTGCGGTGTGTGCGGTCTGGGAGCCAATCATCTCCAGCCATCATGGCACAGACACGCAGGACTGGACAGAGCAATGGGCCGGTGCCCCTTCTCTGTCCTGTGTGTCTGTGTGTGTCTGTGTGTGTGTGTGTGTGTATGTGTGAGAGAGAGAAAGAGTTAGAGAGAAATTGGGAAAATTAGCACAGTATGTGTTGTAAAGAGTGTAATAAGAAGACAATTTCACAGTTTTCTAACATAATCATTCAAAGTCGGTTCAAGATTATGTCTCGTTAAAGTGTTTGTTGTTGACTTAACCTGGATCCATGTTGTTTCTCAGCACCAAAGCTCTGATAAAACAGTAAAAATAAATCAGAGTGCAGCTGACCCATGCGGTCTCTCAGCTTTGTTAACAAGCCCCGATGGATTTCAGAACAAGACCAAAGTCTGTGCTCATACCGTGATTGATGCTGGCCTGTGTTCACTTATTCCTCAGTGCTGTAGATAATAGTTGATAGAACTGTATTTGCATGAGGTGGATAGTTTAGAGAGGAAATAATTAACTAATTATTCTGATACCAGTATTCGATACTGCTATCCAAAACAGTAGCCTTCATTGTGCTGTCGCCCTGGATGTATCATGGCAACTACTGTCCACTATCCATACATGGTCATTGGTCAGTAGTATTGGCCGATACCGCAACTTGACATATTGGTATCAAGAAGGAAAAAATGGGGTAACACTTAATTTTACAGGTCTGCAAATTTCATGGTAATTAGGTGATAATTAGCAAGTAACCTATTTCAAATTTCTTTGGAATTACTGCCAAATTACCCCAATATTTACTTCAAATTTTAGCGAAAATTACTTTAATATAAACTTTATTTAATAATTATTTCCCAATAGCTGGTAATTTATTTAATACATTTCTAGGAAAAGAATAGAAAGTTAATTGATATGCTTTATTTCCATGTCTGCTGATAAATAGATAATAAATAGCAAATAACTTATTTGAAATTTCTTAATAAACTCCCTGAATCATGACATCAGCTACCAGGTTACATCTGTGTCGACAATAAGTCACACAATGGTGAGATTTCTGCCTGATCAGAAGTGTCTTCTTTGGTTTTCCACCTCCGTTGAAGAGCACCGCACAGCCGCTTCTCAAGCGTAAGGGCCCTATTTTAACGATATGCTATTTTAGAATATAATTATTAAATAATGTTTATAATGAAGTAATTTTCGATACATTTTGAGGTAAATATTGGGATAATTTATCAGTAATTACAAAGAAATTTCAAAAAGGTTACTTGCTAATTATCACCTATTTACCAGGAAATTTGCGGACCTGTAAAATGAAGTGTTACCAAGAAATGGCAACAGAACATCTCTATAATTAACAAAGAATCCTGGTAATAATATACCAGTTGGATATCTTGAATTGATGTTGGTGGATTGGCCATCAGCCAGATGTGACATGTCGATGTTAAATACATTAAGAGAGTGGCGTATAGAAATTTGAGGGAACACAGATTTTAAACAGGACAATTTAAAGTCAATACTGGTATTTGAATTATAATGAAAATAATCATTTGTTGCAGCCTTGAATGTTTTATACTTTGGGAAATGGTTGGCTTGACAATAATATTAAGTTTGCATGATTAAAAGTAAGCTGGCGTGATATTCAAAAGAGTTATTTGTTTCTCGAAGTGCAACCTTAATATAGTATGACAATATTAGTACACATTGCACATATATTATTATTTATATGTGTTACTTTGGAATGCAGTTGACCCTTCGCTAAGTCCCGCCCCCCGCTGCTACTCCGTCAAGCTGTCAGAGCTACCACAGAGCCCACACTGTCACTAAATGCACTCCCTGAATAAATATGATCTAATATTTGGAAAAACAAAAAAGGAATTTCAGAGAGAAGCAGACAGAAGGATCTACACTACACATTTGGAGGACAAATCAGGATGTTAAACTGATTCAGCAGCGAAAACGGGTTAGAAAGATAAATATAGAAGCTAAAGTCTACAGATCACAGTGTAAAAGTGAACCATCACATCACCTGGTGATCAAGACAGAAGATAATGAAATCAAAGAACAACACTGTTTCTGTAAAGCCTGTAACATAGTGCTAACGCTAGTTAATGATGTGCTAATGTATTCTGCTAATGTTAGCTCCATAGTTTTAGAAACGCATATCTCCTTCCAACCTCTCCGGGTAACGAGTAGCGAAGGGTCGATTGTGAGGGCTTGTGATGCCTATAATAACTCAGCTTGGTGTTGTGTGTTTTCATCCCTGCAGTTCGCTCCAGCCGCTGAGCTCAGCATCTCCCCAGGTGTGAGTGTTGGTAAGGTGCGTGCATGTGTGTGTGCATGTGAGTGTGTTGTGGGGTGATGTACTGTGCGTACCAGGATCGTGAGGAGTTGGAGGATGATCTCTATCAAGAGGATGAAGGGGACTCTGAGGGGTCAGAGGCCAACAGCGAGCTGGAGTTCCACCTCTACAGCCAGCTCCACTACTCCTCTAATGCCGGGGAGATGGAGGAGCGGGAGGACAGAGGAGAGAAGGCGGAGGGCCGGGACAGCCAGCAGCTTGAGGCACCTGAGAAAACTGTAGAAACTGACGAAGAAAGTAGGCCTCCATCACCTGATTTGAGCAAGTTACTGCAGTACCTGAAGAAGAAGGAGGAGAAGAAGAAGAAGGGAGAGAAACTTGATAAGCAGAAGAAGGGGAACAGTAACCCTATAGGTCAGAAGTTGGTGTCATCATATTTTGAAGAGGTCATCGTGATTGACTCCGGCCCTGATGTCATCTCCATCTCTGAGGATGACACTGCCGATGATGATGAAGGGGTCTGCGCCTTAAAGGGACGAAGCTTAGACCGGCAGCAGACTTCCACCCCGGCCCAACAGGTAAGCCCACGTTAGTTACTGTTGTTACTCCTGTCGAGCTCTCTATCCACTCACGGCACATATGGAGTTTACATTAAAGTGGCGACATGGCTACCGCCAGCGGCCAGAGGCAATTAAGAGTTGGCCGTCTTGGTTCCGACTACAGAGCCTCTGTGTAATTATTTTACTAACTTCATAAATATAGGCGCAACTCAGACGCGATCTTCTTCTTTTGTGCCGTAAGTCGAGCCTTCCTTTTCCCGGGAGATCGCCTCCAAGAGGCAGACTATTTAGGGAACCAGTCTAAACGCTGATGGTGTCATTATTCTATAGCCATTACATTGTGCAATCAACATTTACTTCATAATAAGTTAAAGCTCTATTGCCACTTTAATTCATTACACTTTTGCACTTGTGCTTTTGGGATTGGAAAGGCTAAAAAGAAGACACCAACCTCCAAACTCTTCAGATACCATTCTTACTACAGCTCCGTGCACACTGCTTCAACCTGTGGAGACATCCAAAGCTTGACAGTCCTGCTGTTTGTTCTTGACAGCCAATGCTGCTTTCACATCATATGGGATGGGTGGTAGAGATGATTTCTTAACGCTCAGGTCAACTGACAACTCAAGATGGTTGTATGATGTACAGAGTTGGAGAGGGTTGCAAATACTGTGCATTGACAATATATCATTATATCCATAGATTTAATCATCTTGAACAACAGTTGTAGTCGATGTAAAGCAGCTTATCTTCCATATTATAAGTGCTAAGTCAGAAATACAGTATATGGTCTTTGAGGAAAAATCTTTGTTTAGAGGGTTCGATTGTGTTTTTTGACCTAATGTTTCCCACTTGAGCCATTTTGTGTTTCCTTTACCAAATTCACAGTACTGGCTGCTATTTTGTCGAGCTACTGTCCAGTGGCCAGTTTCAGCTCGCTGATTGATCGCTGTTGAGCTGCAGCACTCAGTGAAGCATGTAGCAACGCTAGTAAATGACTTGCTGCTGCGGCGGAGCATCGCCCCAAAAGTTTAACTCTTGCTGAATTTTTAAGTGCTGGCAAACAAGGAATAAAGTTATGATGTTTAACAAAGGCCGAACATGTTCACACAGAACACAGAAAGAAGAGACTTGCAGTGTTTTCTTGATTTTTCTTTCACTTTTAATTCTACTTTTAATTAGTCTACAATATGGTTGTTGTTTGGTCATCCAGGGAACCCAGAAAAGTCTCAGTGTGCCGGTGACTGTGGTGTCCAGCAACTCAGAGTCTGATTCAGAAGAATCAAAGTCTGACTCGTCTGGATCTTCTGATTCGGAGGGTCTGGAGAACTGGATGATCCTGGGTCGAGGGAATCAGGATGGAGACCACAGCATCTCACTCAACCTGGAGGGAGGGTCTGACGGCAGCGAAGGTGCGTCTTTGTTTACGTTTATGAGTGTCTCGTGCATTGTTCCGACTTTTGTGATATGTTTTTGTTCATTTGAATGTGTGGAGAATGGAAGCAGCGAGTCATTTTGTTCGGTCCAGCTCATTCAGAACACTTAGCCCACCTGCAGCACATTGATAAGGAGCGGGCACAGCGGTGGGCTACACTGTGAACACTCGGTGTGCATGTTTGTATGTACATATGCATCATCTGTTTCTGCATGTTTTATGAATTTGTAAGCTCTTAGCATTCCCGGCACTGTCTGCCCAGTCGCTCGCTCCTCTGATGAATCTTTAAGTATGTTTGTGTGCATTATGTATTGATATGTGCGCGGAGGCTTGCGCGGGTGTGAATATTTGTGTTTATAAAATATTCCAGTTCTAATCAGCATGCATGTGTACATACATGCGCATACCAACAGTCATAACGCTAATGCCAAAAACAAACAAACGGGAGAGACAACAACTCGGGAGGGGAGGTCGGGAGAGATGGGAGTAATCAAAAAATGAATAAAAATGTTCCCCCTGCAAATCTCTTCAGATCTACACATTATCTTAACCTGCAGCCTCAGCAACCTCTCAAGCTCCTCTCCCGCAACCCCCACCTCCTTCACCCTCCTAACTAACTCTCTCCCATCTCATTCTTTTATCCTATTTTCTCACTATTGTGCTCTCTCTCCCTCTTTCTGTGTCTCTCTCACCGTTTTCTTCCTCATTTGAATTTCCCTGGGCTGATGTTTCTGCAAGAGTGCTCACTGCCTCCTCGACACACAACTGGGCTAAAGGAGGGGGTCTGGAGCTGGTGGGAAGGCTCGAGGTTTTGGCCTGGTTTTGGGAGGAAAGGAGGATTTTAGGTCTCTGTCTCGCTTTCTCTCCCTTTCTCTCTCTCTCGCTCGTCTGGCGTCTCTCTGTGATCTTTGGAGCTTGACCTCATGTCTGCACATGGGGGGTCATGGGTGTGGTGTGGAAGGGGTCTTAAAGTGGGAGGAATGGGGGAGGGTTTAGCCCAAAAAAAAAAAAAAAACAGGGAATAGAAGGCAAAGAAATTTGAGGGACGAGCCTCAATAGTCTTGAGCTGCGAGATAATTCGATTCTACACAGTAATTCTTAGCAGGGGTCGAGTATGTAGTGTGTGTTCACACTGGAAAAGTGGCAAAATATGTTTTTCTTATTGTCATTAATCCCATGAAAAGACCAACAATGAATTGATCCTAACAAGTATTGCCTAATATAGCTCATTCCTCTGTGCCGTAGAGCTCCATTGTTGTCCAAAAACTATTAAAAACACGTCAGTGAGCCACACGGTTGCACTGGGTGACATCTTAATTCATTAGAATGATCATGCAGTTTATTTATTTCCGTCATTCCTGCTGCTGTAAACACTCACTTGTGCACCAAATGTGTTTCAATCCGAAGCTGAAAATAGTCCCCAACAAATGCACTATTTACTCCTGTTTGAGGAACTACAGCGCCCAGCTTGTTTCAGGATATTAGAGAGCCATTTTTTATGATTTACATCTTCAGTAGGAACAAAGGTTGGGCTGAGAGTCACAGACAGGGTAGGAAGGTCAGACAGCATTGAGAGGCAAGCTACCACATTAATGATTTTGGTGTTTTCATGTGATCTGTTAACAGTAAGAAAAGTATAGCACACGCCAGCTTGGGTCTCTTTCAGTGCTTTATAGCAGAAGTGGGCCAACTTCACTGAAAATAATACACCTTTATGAAATAAAACATTAACTGTTAACCAAAAGAGTAGAGGTGCTATTTCAGATGATCAAGTTGATGATATGGTGGTAAAGATCTGGCTGGCTACCACATCTGCTAAACAATTTCCTTGAGGAAATCCTGGTAACCTTGGTCTTTTAGTATACTAAAAAGCAGTACACATACTAAATGTTTTTGGAGTTTGCTGTTGATGTTGAGACTATTTTCCCACAATGCATTGCACAAGGGAAATGAAGGGCAGAGCTACAAAACATTAAAACAAAGTGCGAATTGTGGTGAGACAACAGGAAGATCTCTGGAAATAATAAATAAGTACCATTAAATCTTTGACATTTTTCTCTCTGTTTATGAAGTATAATTGGCTGTGGAGTTTTTAGTTGATCGACAGAAAATGAATCGGCAACTATTTTGATAGTCGAACAATGTTTTGATTTGCTTTTCAAGCAGAAATGCCAAAAGCATTTTCTGGTTCCAGCTCCTTAAATGTGAGGATTTGCTGCTTTTCTCTGTTTATATCATTGTAATCTGATTATCTTCTGGTTTTGGGCTGTTGATCGAACAAAACAAGATCATCTTGAGCTCTGGGAAACTGAAGACATCTTTTACAATTTTATAGACAAATAAAAAAAAAATCGTTTGACCGAGAAAATAATTGTCAGATTAATCTATGAAAATAATTTTGTGCCCTAGTGTCGTGCCAAAATCACAGTTTGATCCTCTCGGTGCAAAATAGAAAAGTATATTGATTTAATGTGCACTTACTGCAAAAACAGTACACTATGAAAATAAGTATATAGTACATACTGTATACAAAGAGTATGTTTATATGGAACTGGGATACCGTTTTGATTATTCCTCCTCTTGTCCTGTTTTCTGGTTAAATTATGCTTATTTTCTTCTTCTGGGAATTAGTCTCACATGCCCTTTATTTTACGAGAGAGAGGGCCAATTTTAGGTTGAATTCTCGACTCCAATATCTGTTAGATTCATAACCCAGGGCTGTTTGATAAATATAAAGATTGATTTCTGTTTTTATATGCCATGTTATGCGTTGACTCCTATAGCCTGGGAGCCCTGCTTGTTTTTTCCACATTTGTGTGTGAGTAACAGGTTTGCACAGCAGTGACTAATAGTATTTGTACGCCTAAACCCCATCTCAGCATCACCATCAAATCACATTCACTACACTTAGTCTCCCCCTTTCACCCTACAGAAATTGAATCCTTTCATCCTCTTTCTCTCTTTCTCGTTCTGTCTCTCTCCTACACGGTGTCACTTGTTCACATACTTTTACAATCTAATCTTTTCTCACTCCACCACGTATGGTTTTTATCAAATACATGGACACACATACACCCCGATGCACACACACAGCCTGAGTAGCTATCTGTCACCTGGCTGTACAGGGGCAGCTGTTGGTGGGTGGATCTGTAGGGACACTGGATAAGGAAAAGAGAAAAGATAGTAGAGAAAAGGGGGATGAGCGAGGGCCGTCTGCCTGTCCGGCAGCCATGCAGCAGCAACCAGACGGAACAAGAGAGAAAAAGCAGGGCTTCCCAAAATCCAGCTCAGTGCCTCTCCCACCCGGAGAGGTGTGCGTGTACATGCCCGTGAATGAATCCGGGGTGTAGGCGGGGTGTGCTGAAGCTAAACTTGAATCGTAAGTGGTTAAACTTCACTCAGTGGTCACACTTTTTTTTTTTCTCTTTCTCTGTTGCTCCCCCCAGTTCTCTCCTTCGCTTTTTTTGTCCCCTCGGTCTTGGTCAGTGCACACCAAACTTTGTTTGAGGCTTAGAGAGTCAGCTCTTGCTCGCTATCGGGGTGGCCGATCACATCAGAGTGTGTGTGTGTGTGTGTGTGTGTCAGTGTGTGTGTGTGTGTGCTTCACTGAAAGTCTTGGTGAATTAGAGAGAAAGGAGTGTGTTTGTGTGTTTGTAGGCAAAGGTTAACTCTCTCTATCTCACAGAGAAGGAAGGTAAGCTCTTCTCTCTCCACTCCTCTCCTCTCCTCTCCTCTCCTCTCCTCTCCTCAAGCATAGTTTTATCTCCGCTGTGTTGTTCATTACAGTTTTGTCATGCTGTTCAGATTGCCTAGGCCTAACACAAATGTTTTTATCGTCGCAAATGTGTGTGTTAAAAGCAGTAGTACAAGTGTTTTCACTCTCTACCTTCATATGTGTGTGAATGAGTGATGCTGCTTCGGGCCTGAATCAGCTTTTGCACTCTGACACCTTAGTTGGCCTTTATACATTTTGAAGTGTGTATCAGCTTTCTTTTTTTTAAAGATTATTTTCTGGGCTTTTTGCCATTATTAGATAGTACAGTCGAAGATGGACAGGAAAGTGGGAGAGATGGGACGACATGCAGCTAAGGGCCGTGGGTCGGATTCAAACCCGGGCCGCTGCTAAGCAGGCGAGCTACCGCGGCACCCCGAAGTGTGTATCATCTTAACTCACATGCCAGCGTACTGTACAAGTGAAATATGGATTTAGTTGGCTTCTGTGTGTGTTTTGCGGCTGTGGGCATCGGGATTGTAAAATGAGATTACAATGGCATGTTGGGTACCACACTAAGTGTGTGTTGTGGCTTTGTGTGTGTTTGTGTGTGTGTGTTGTGGGTGTGTGGGTGGGCGGGCGGGCGGGCGCTGCAAAAGGGAGGCATGGATAGGATCAGCTCTTATCTTGGCTGCCCAGTGCCACACGAGGTGTAACGCCACACCCACACTACCACACAGTGTGTTTGAACAGGCACACACACACACACACACACACACACACACACACCATGAAATCGCTGTGCCGTAGTTTGACTTGTATTATCCAGTTTTTACAGAGGATATGCAAATTAGATGAGACTACTGTGTAGGCCTAATATTAGCGCATGCAAAATAAATCGCAGAAATGCAGTTGAAAGCCTGACGCTTTCATTTTTAAAAAAAGCTTCTGATTGAACAATCATGTGATGCCAGCGGCTACTGAAATGTAATGACAACTGTAATCTGGTAAATTAAACGGCAGTTTCTTTGTTGTATGAAAAATCCCTTCAGTCAGCGGTCGTGTCCTTTGAGTGTTCTCCGGCGTCGACTCCTTATGTCTGTCAAAATAAATTCTACATTTTGGCCTTTACGTTATAATTTGCTTTTTGAAAAGATGCACGTTTGTTGATTTTACTTAGCCATTTATAATATTTGTTTTCACAATGATGTGTATAGCGTTTAGTGCAAGATAGCTCGCGTACTGTTTACCCTTGAACTCACCTTCTCCCACCTAAAGAACTATTCCACTAAAAGTCTGCACAACCGCGAAGGAAGTCTCAATAAATTACCTTTTTTTTCTGTCTCATTTCACTTTTCATTGTTCCTTTCTTGTTCATGTCATTGCTGAACAGATCCACTGTCAATTCAATTATGTCAATTGTTTAATCCCTCCTTTACCTTAAAACCCAGGCCCTCTAGTTTTCGCAGTGTTTTCCCATAAAATGAAGGTAAATTGAGTTTACACAAGTGAAGAACAGCAGGAAGGAGGCAGTAGAAATTTGGATAAAATCAGAATGTGAAGCAGCACATCCAAAGAAATGTGTGCGTACGGACGGACGGATGGACGGACGGCGGGGCTCAGTGTCAGACAGAGGGAGAGAGAGATGAGAGTGGGTAAGCTAAAGTGGATGAGACAGGCCTTGAAAAGGATCGGCCACGGTGTTGCTGTCGGTCAGGGCCGGTTTGTCTCCAGGCTAAGATCTCAGAGTGGCTCTAACACGGCTGGATCTCTGTCTGCACACGCTGACATCCAGCGCTGTCTGTCTGTCAGTCTATCCGCGTGTGTGTGTAGTTCTTCTTTACAGTCGAACCCCTCTCAGATAACACTCGACCTACTGTGGCTCCGTACGAAAACTGCAAATCTGGTTTCGACGCTGTGTATTTCAAGATAAATGAAACAGCTGTTTATCTTGCGAGCCGTTTCAGATTCGAGACACGTCGGCCACATTTGAATCGGTTTGTTTGAAGCTTTAAGTTGAGTAGTCACAGTTTTTTTTATGATGGATTGATTCTGAAATGAATCTGTGTACGTTGGATCGATATTAGATTTAGCTTTGTGGTTTATATGTGAAATTTAACAATGTGACGTAGCAAAATCAGAATTATAGAAATGTAACTTTAATAATGTTTTAATGGGTGACTTGTTTATCGTAAACTTTTTCTACCTCTATTTGCATTCACATGACAGATTATCTTCCCTGCTATCAGTTACTGCAGACATAGTCTAATTCCAGCTGTGCTTCTTCTGCTGCAGAATGTCTTTCTTCATTGCTGATATGCAGCGTTTATTTATACCACTTTTATCTGCATCTGGAAGAAACAAGCCATCCTGTACGAAAGTAGTCTTTGTCAAAATAATCTATGAAAATTTCTCTATTTTTTTCTTGGAAACTTTGACTGAAAAAACTCCCACAGACATCTGCGGTTGTGCCTGCAGGTGCTCATTTGTATTAATGCGGCTGTTTGTTCTTCAGAGTGAGTACGGGGCAGCATTTAAATATAATCTAGTAGAAAACATTTCGGCTAAACTTACACACACACACACACACACACACACACACACACACACATTGCAGGCCGGGCGTCTTGAAACCAAGATCTTTTCTCTCGATGGATGACATTTAGATTTAAGAAAATAAATCTTGTAGACTCTTATTAAAGATATTTATTATGGACGGCGATGATAATATTTTGCGTCGTGGCAATGAGAGAACATTTTAGAGTGAAAGTGAAGGTGTGATGTTGTGTGTGTTGGAGTGTGAAGGTGTGTGCACCTAAAGACAAAAGTGTGTGTGTGTGTGTGTGAGCCGGTGTCAGCCTCACCACGCCTGAGGTGAGCCCAATAACCGTGGCCTGGCCCACTGGAACGAAGTTTCACCGTCTTTAGTTCCGAATAGAGAAAGAATGTGACATAAAATGAAATAGTTTTCAACACTGTACGGTTTTTATGTGGAGCTGTTGAACTGTGGTTTTTGATTTTTGTGATTTTTGAACGTCAAATTCACTGCCGAAGGTGTCAGAATGAATGTGATGTGTGTGTTTTTTATAGTAAAAACCTCCCGTTTTCAGTAACTGTAGCCTGAAGGAAGGGGTAATAAACTGGAGACCAGAGGGTCCCTACTGTAGTTTAATGTGTGTGTGTGTGTGTGTGTGTGTGTGTGTGTGTGTGTGTGTGTGTGTGTGTGTGTGTGTGTGTGTGTGTGTGTGTGTGTGTGTGTGTGTGTGTGTGTGTGTGTGTGTGTGTGTGTGTGTGTGTGTGTGTGTGTGTGTGTGTGTGTGTGTGTGTGTGGATGAAGGGGGGTGTAGCAGCATAGGGAATCCCTGTCTTCTTCTTTAACCTTTATTTAACCAGCATATCCCATTGAGAGCAAGAATGTCTTTTCTAAGGAGACCTGCAGCAGACATTGTGCCCTGAAGCTACAGGATAAGACATCTAGACGAATACACACACACACACACACACACACACACACGCTGAAACACACTCATGTATGATTAAATAAAACTTCTAAGCCTCGACACCTTAATCCCGCATTGTACGTTCAGGCGGGCAGCGTAGTGTGGGACTATAACAGTATTTTAAATGTCATATTGTGAAGTGCCATTCAGTTTGGCCTGATTTACGCCACCTTTTTTCAGTCCCTTGTGCTTTTTCATCACCCGTCTTGTCCTTTTTTTAAGAAGACCTAAAGAGAAGGACGGGAGGGAAGGGACAGGGAAAAAAAATGTCAATTACAATTACCAATAATAATCATTATAATTAAGCAATCACATAATAGGAAATCAAATTATTGTGGGGGGGGACAGTGGGACAGAGGGAGGTCCCGTGGGACTGTATTAATTTCTGTTCTTTTATTTGGCCGGAGAACTTTCCCCTTATTGTCTTTCCTTGTATTTTGGGCTGGGAGGGGTCGTCGAGAGGGCTTTATTAACTGGTAGCCTAGGGTGGTGATATTTTTTTTGGGGGGGGATGGAGGAGGGGAAGGGTTCGGAGGGATATGTATTAATATTAATACGTTTTTGGGATGAGGAACAGGAGGAAGGCGGGTGAGGTAGGGGAGCAAAGGCAGTCATGGATCCACAAAATCACCCCCTCTCCTCCTCGCCTCGTTCTTCTTTCCCCCCTATTCGTCTGTGGGCATCAGCAGCACCAGCAGAGCAGAAGTTCAGTTTAACAGTCAACAGGATAAGAGGGAGAACCCCAAACACACAAACGCACACATTTAGGGTTAGTACACTTGCTCCGGTATGCAAAGGGCTGCCTAATAATAGCCGGGCAATGTTTTTCACAAGGTCCCAGAGGATGACCGTGTTGTGTGTGTGTGTGTGTGTGTGTGTGTGTGTGTGTGTGTGTGTGTGTTGTGTGTGAGATTCTTGGCAGTGTACCACCACACAGACACACAAGTGTGCCTGTTTAGCAGCTTCCTCTCCAGAGGCTGCTGGCAGTGTGTATGTGGCCATTCCAAGGCTTCTCCCCATGTCTCTTAATTAAGGCACTCGTCAGACAGAGACCAGCTGGGCCTGGTCTGGCCTCGCTGGCACTCACCATATTTCAGTCAATCGAGCCCTTCCCTCCTCTTCCTCCTCTCTCACTCCATCTTCCTTCTTTCCTCTTCCTTCTTTGTTTCTCTTTTATAGCATTTAGCCACAGCTACGTGTAGTTTCATTGCTATATATTGATGCTAGTCCCCTCTCTGTGTTTACAGCATGTGTAAGCTTAACTGCTTGACCTTTCCATCACACCTGCCTTCAATAAAGCACTAATTAGGAGTCCCATTAGGATCCCGCAGCTCGCCAGTTAATAGGCCCTTAAATACCAGGATTTAGGTGTTTGCTGGAACACGCTAAAGACTTAAGCAGTCGACATGGGAGGCAAATGCCAGCTCTTAACAGATGAAATGCAAGAATTTCCTCTCTGATCGATGAAAGAACTGTAAAAGAAAAAGGCTCACATCTGCAAAAGGTAATTTATCTTAAAACACAGATAGGTAGTGCATGTGTCAATGGCTATGTAGTGGCCGTTTTACTCCAAGTTCCTAGGCCACTTAATCTGCAAGGTATCTCAGTTCTGGCTCGTGTTCCACGTAATTTCAATCCTTTTTTGTGAAGACCCAATGTACTCACAGGAGGTAGGGAAACGCAAACGACGACGACTTGATGTTCCATACGTTAAACTTGATCACACCTTCACTATGTGCTATAATACGCTATAACACGATGTATAACACGGTCAAAAACATGTTGCGATCCACACCTACACAGACTTCACAGCATCTTCCAAATGCTTCCTTTTTACCATGCGCATTAAAAAACTGCCTTACGGCACTATCACCTGTCGTAAATAATAAAATGTCTATTCTAGCACTATAACAAGAAAATGTTTTACATCGTAATCCTACATGGTGGCTATGTAAACTATACAAAACCTGTTGTACAAACTATAACTTCTGCAATATGCCGTGCCAACATAATCAATTTTACCAAATATAAATATGTGCATAATTGGCTGTTACAGGCTAGATGAATTAGTCTCATCAGTATTTTTAGGCTATTTCATCATTTACAACATTCTTTACTCATATTTTTGGGGTTGGGTGCCTTGCTTGAAATCTAACTGAAAATGCCAAAATAAAGGATGTCCAGAAGATTTTGACCGGCAGTATACTGTCATGTAGGACTGCAATTAATGATTATTTTAATTGTCAATTAATCTGTCAATAATTACTTGATTAATCGATTAGTTGGATATAAAATGTCAGAAAATGGTCAAAAATGTTAATCAGTGTTTCCCAAAGCCCAAGATGACGTCTTCAAATGTCTTGTTTTGTCCACAACTCAAAGATATTCAGTTTACTGTCACAGAGGGGTAAAGAAACTCGAAAATATTCACATTTAAAAAGCTGGAATCAGAGAGTTTTGACAGATTAATCGATTATCAAAATAGTTGTCTATTAATTTAATAGTTGACATCTAATCGATTAATCGTTTCAGCTCTACTGTCATGCTTGTTAGACGCTGCCTCCTCGGCCACATCTCTTTTGAAAAAGCGCGCTCACAGTCGCAAATATGCTAACATGTAGCCTGCGTCTGACACAACTGAATCTTTCAGAAAAGAGCACATTGGTGTGATCGATGCGGCCGTCAGTGGAAGTAAATTTATCGGCATGATCTCTTGAATATTTCTAAAATGAGCACAGGCAAAGGGTGTCTCGGAAAATTCGACATCAGCGTGCATCCATACTCCACCTTTCTTCCCCTAACCCCTCCCTCCATCCCTCCATCCATCCCATCTCTCTTTATTCCTCCACTCCCATTCCCAACCATCCTCCCATACAACAAGACCAAGCCCTGGTTACGTGGCTGTTGCTATGCCGGGCTTGCAGGGTCAGGACTCATGCTATATGCCTTCCTGTGGTAATCCAGAGATCTGTTTGAGAGGTCACACAGCTGACAGTAAACACCGTGTCCTTATTCTGCATATTCAGACTTCCTGAATGGACTTGATGTGTCTAAATGTGATAAAAGCTGATCATCAGTGAGCTAAATTTCATTTTGTTGGAAAAAACGGCCCAGCATTAGTATGACTGGTTGTCCCTGCACATCTGTGTACCTGGTTTATAACATTATGTGTCTGTGAATGAAGTTTAAGTCTTTGCTCGTGCACGTGTCCCTGCGTGCACGCATGCCTGTGCATTAGCACACCTAGGCCGCCCCTTTATCCGGGGGATTATGGTTAAATGGAATGCTGAGATTCTGGCGGCGAGCGACCGATAAAGCCGAAGTCGGCGTTGGGAGAGAAAATTAATTATTGAGGATAAAATCAGAGCGAAGGAGATAGTTACCGACTCGTTGGGGAGTTTAGTCATTGATATTTCGGCGCAGGCTTCCAGACAACAAGCAGAGTTCATCACAGCCTTAATGTGAGCCTTGTTTTGTGTGTCTGTGAGAGTGTGTGTGCACACACCTACGAGCAGGGCTTTGCAAACTTTAAAAGGTTTTGATCAGAGACCCTCAAATAGAAAAAGCATTTGGCTTTTATGCAGTCTTTACATACTGATTTAGCTTCTCTTTCTCTTCTTCTGCGGATCAGCTCCTGGTCTCCTCTTATACACTTTAATCCAATATTTGTTTTTCAAACATCTTTTACGTTACCTTAAACAAGCTTTATGAACAATCTTAACAGAATTGAATTGAATTTTGGCAAAGTTAGTGGAGTAAATGTAAAAATCAGTTACTCAGTGTAAGAAGCAAATGTATAATTTAATTTCATTCCAACTGGTTGAAATAATCCTACTGAGAAAACAGGTTTGAGCTCAGGCAGGTTTCAATTTCTGTGAGTATTGATTTAAAACATCTCAGCAACAAAAAATAAAAAATAGTATTAAAGCTAGATTCTACTTTGATTGTAGTTCAGTTTTCCCACCTTTTTAGTAGATTTAAAGTTCATTTCAAGATTCAAGTTATTTATTATCAAATGCACAACAATTACAGAAGCAGTCAATGAAAATCTTGGGTCTCAAGCTCCCTCCAATAATTAACTATGTATAAAAGAAAATCACACCAACAAACACCTGCCCGAACTAAGGATATTTTTTAATCTAGTTGCATGATGACATTTGTCTTTTCCTAGCCTTCAAGGATTCAGGCTTTAATGAATGAATTTCTTCTAAAATATGATTTAAAAAAAATAAATAAAATCTTATACTTCTATACAAGAAGGTAAATATCACAAATATGGTGAACAAACTAAAGAGGATATGTGTTAAATGCACTGATGGGTCCATTGTTAAGAGGAGTTTGGGGCTTTGAAAATGTACAGTAACAATGTAAACAATTAAATAGCAAAACTGCATCAGCAGAAATTATTTTTGTTTAGTGCCCAACTTGACACCAATAAACCACCTTGAGATATGTGTCTTTGGTTTTTCCAGCCTATCATTTTGTCTAAACTCCTTGTGCTAAACTGTTGTGTGTCACTCAGAAGCAACGAGATCTACTAGCCAGACTCTTGTGCTGTTATAACTCACTGTGTTTGTGCCACAGAATGGAAACGGTAAAAGTAATGAAGCCTGGAAAAGCATTACATGATTTTCCTTTTTTTAAAGAGTCCTGATTGGTCGGTGTTACAAATCAGCTGCAAGCTAATAACCGTCCCTGACCCTACAGGACTTCCTGTATCTAGACAGATTCATATACGTGTGCTTGTGTGGCTGCGTGCGTGCAGGTGAGCGTGTTTTCCTCCTCTGAGTGCAGACTGATCAATAGTAATTGGGTTGAGTGTCTCCGGCCTGGTTCTCTCCTTTGTACTGTGGGCCTTTTGTAGGCTGAGAAAGGGGACAGGGGAGAGAAAGAAAAGGAAGAAAGAAGTGGGGAGACAGAGAGAAAATGGAGGATGTTTGCAAGTCGACGAGCATGACCGACTCCCTCAACCAAATCTCCGGATATTTATTCAGCATTACTCACTAATCTAAAAAAAATCTGCCTCCCTTTCTGCCTCTCCTCTTTTCTTTTCATTCACACCGGAGGGATGAGGTGTGTGTGTGTGTTCGGGTTTATAGCGACTGTAGCATGAGGTGTGATAAAACAGATGACTTGTTAAGATGTATTAACAGGCCTCTCACCTCTTCCTCCCTCTTGCTTACAAACACAAGCGCACTCCCAGAGTATCTCATCCATCCGCCTCCCTCGCTATTCTGTCTCTTTTATGACTTCCATAAAAGCGACGTGTGTTGAGCGAGGGTGGTGAGCTCCAGCGGTATTAGCAGGGAGGCATTAGGCATAAACTCTAAGGTATATTAAAGCAACGGCCCTGTTGTTCATATAAACACGCCAATTCAATTTAGCCTGCCCCACGGGGAATGGGATTTCAGCAGCTACCGAGAGGAGGGGGAGGAGGAGGATGAGGGAGGGAGGGTGAGTGGTGGATGAGGTAAGACAAGAAGAGGAGGTGGGATGAAGGGATCTTGGGCAGAAGCAGGAAGAGGGAATAAAGGAGATGTGGTGAGGAAAAAAGAAAGAGAAGTCGGGCAAAGATGTGGAGGCTAGTTGCAAGAATTTATTATTATTATTGTTGTTGCATTAACTATCATGACGTAAGAACCTGTGTGTACATGCATGTGCACCATAGACACACACACACACACCCTGGCAGGCGGAGGGGCTGCCGGTGTCTGTGCACCGTTGCACGCTTGGACAGAGCGTTATGTGGGAAACCCTACAGTTATATTATTCAATCCAAATTCAAATGGGCTTGTCAGGAAAGCTCCCGTTTTTATTACCTGTCAGAAGAACCAAGGGATGGACGGAGCAGAGGGGAGCAAATTAAACGACAGTAAATAAGACCCCCTATCTCTCTCTCTCTCTGCTCTCCCCCTGCCATCCTGCCACTCCTCCCTGCGCTGTATTTTGGAGACACACACACACACACACATTTGCAGATTTTGACAGCACGTTGTTGTTCGGCTCTATCTGTAGTTTACCTTAACCAGGTTTTATCTGTCAATCAGATGCAGGACCTAATTATTTAGTTCATCACTGAATACGATCTGCAGCCAATAAAAAAATCAACTTAGCCAAGAACTGGGTTTGATATTAAAGGAAAAGTCTGTCAGACGTTTATTTAAATGGATTTGATGCACCTTTGACATCTATAAATGAGGAATCATGGGAAATTCAGGGAAAAAAGGGGGAGAAAGAGGACCTAGAGGGATTTCTTAAGGATGAGCTCTGCATGTGGAGAAGTAGTGGGGGTAAAGTGTGGTGTTTCCTCCGATTACACACACACACACACACACACACTGAACAGCCTCCTCCCGTCTTGCCCCTTTCAGCCAGGCATAACCTCTGCCATCTGTCCACCCCCCCTCCTCTCTACCTCCTCCTTCCTTCCTTTTCACCCTCCTCCTCCTCCACCTCCTCTGCTCTTCCTCTTCTTCCTCCAGACCCCCCTCTGCTCATTTAGGGTCTCATTTCCCCACCTTCACTCTCCGATGGCATTCAGAGAGAATTTAGTGTTTTCCTTGTGAGTCTGAGGGAGAAGCATAGTGGCCAAAGTCGGAAGTTTTACAGTCGTCCAAAGCAAACACTGACTATGTTAACATGCACAAAATATTCTGTTTTTTGCCCTTATTCTTAAAAAAAGACACTATTCCTACTAAGCTGTTTACATGGCTAATGAAAATGAATATTCCACTAATATTCCTGTGCCGATTAACGTAACCGGTGGCAGCCTCCCTCTTTTATTCACTCAACCACCTTCTTGAAAAGGCCGGTGTCAGGATATTTGCACGTATCCAAAAACCTGTTGATATCCAAGTCTTTCATAATGTTTAACAGTAGGTGTGTTTCTCCTTCCTACTAGAAATGTGGGCTTTTCTTTTGAGCATTCATCTCTGCAAACTGTCTGCTAGTTGGGTTGTGTACAACGAACAGAGTTGGCCGCAAACAGATAAGAGGCTGTGTGTCGCAACGTGACAAAAAACACCAATTGAGAGGCATATTCCAGATGTGCTGTATACGAATAATATCTGTATATCCCACATAGGGCTTTCACTATAACCGCAATATTGCAATACAACACTATTGACAAGCCAACTGCAGGGGATGGCAAGCAACCACCACAAGAGCTATGTTCAGGTTTTTTCTTTTTAGAATTCTGTGCAATTTGAGCGCCGCGTATGTCTATGCTACAAACGCCAGCAGCGCGACAAGACGCTGAGCTTCTATTCTGCGCTGAGTGCTGCACATTTGGAGTTTTTTTTTCTGGTCGCCAACAGTTGAAAAATGTTTAACTTGTGGAACACGCTGCTGTGCAGATATTTTTATTTCTGCGGATATTCTGTATCAGAGCAACCAGACGCAAAAAGTAATTTAAAAAGCAACAATATACTGTACTTAAAAGCCTAATAATATAGCTTAAACTTTAAAAACTTTAAAATAAACTTTCCATGCATTTGTCGTACTGTCATATTCAAAATGATAGTGGAATATTAGTGTGGTTTGTCTTTACTCACGTTATATCATTATTCATCGTTAGTTGTTTAGAGAACTGGAAGTGAAGGCTAAATGACTCAATATAACCTTGATTATATAGTTTCAACCAAATCACATGACTTCAGAGGTCTTACTTACTGGATACTGTAGCATGAACTTCTAGTGGGTTATTGGGGTTTTAGACATCAGTAACATCTGACTAAGATTGTTTTTTTTTGTGTTTTAGCTTTGTATCATTTCCACTTTCACACAAACCACCTATTGCCAGGAATAGAAAACGCTGTTTCCTGCTACTGTCTTATTAATACATGACTTTTTGTGCTGTATTGATCATAACGCAAGGTATTCATTCCTGCTCATTGTTTCATCTCTTAATAATAATAATAATAATAATGATTAATCTACGTGCCGATTGACAGACATTTTGATGACCTTTTAATTTTCTAAGTAATTTATCAAGTAAAAGTTGTTATAACAATACTTTTGGCTTTTTTGACTGATGGTTTGACAAAATAATCTCTTTAAATACATTACTAGTATCTCTGGTAATTTAAGATTTAAGAGGAATTTGTAATTCTTCTTTTTAAAGTATTTCTTTAGGCTTTTTTCAGAGAGTCGACAGTAGAGGGATGATGGAAAATGAGGGGAGATAGATTGGGAACGACATGCAACAAAGGTCCCCTGTCGGACTCAAACCGGGGACGTTGTGGTTCATGGTGGGAGCCTTAAACCCTAAGACACCACAGCAGCCAATTAGTTTTTACATTATATGTGATTAACAATCAATAATTTAATCTGTTGATGAATTAATAACAAAAATTATGTTTAATTGCAGCCCTATTATTGATTTGTTCTCATTCTCTCCCAAATCTACCACCAACTTCCAACTTTGCCAGGTGAAGAGGACAGCTGGATGCATTTATAAACTGCATTTGAGTGAAGCGATAAAAGAGCCATATTAGGAGCTCCTCTTCTAATCCTTTATTGTTCTTTGTCTGTCCCCCGTCCCGCAGAGGGGCCGCTCTAATTAAAGACTAATAATTGTATTGTTTTATAAAGCCTATAGAGACAGAGATTCTGCTCTTCAATCATTCACTCTCTCCAATGTGCCCTGCCCGTCGAGGGCTATCTCGCTGGAGGAAGTCTACAACCCACTGTGGTTTTTGGGTGTCTGTGTGTGCGTGTGTGTGTGTGTGTGTGTGTGTGTGCAGCATACAGTAGGATGTGGAAGGAAAAAGCCAAATCTAAATTAAAACTTTAAAGCACCATTATTTAATTACCCCAAAGGCTGTGGATTTGAAGGATTGAGGGGTTGTGTGTGTGTGTGTGTGAGAGAGAGTGTGTGTGTGTGTGTGTGTGTGTGTGAGAGAGAGAGTGTGTGTGTGTGTGTTGTGTTTGCTCATGCAATTGTGTGCTGCTGTCCAGGATTATTTCAGTTTTTCAATTTGCCCTTTCTCCTCAGTGTGTGTGTGAGTGTGCATGGGCATTCATGTCTGTGTATGTGCGTGTGACCACAGTGTAACCCCTTATTGGTTGCCCCCTCCCGTAGCCCCCCTTTTCACCTCTACCCTCCACACACACACACACACACACATGCAAGCACGCATGCTGAAGCGCCGGCAGATAAAAAGGCATTATGGTAAATTCCACTTAATGACAAATTTTTAATTTGGGGAACAGGGCCTGGTGAATGGAGCTTAATTACCGGGGCCAAAGATCCCTCGGAAAAATAACCCCCTCGACATGCCCAACCTGCCCGATAATGGAGCGCTCCACGAAAATGCCTCAGATTAACCAACGCCGTTTATCTCCCCACCTCCCTCCCCCCTTTCTCCCGCTGTATAATAACAAAAATAACAATCATGAAAATTCTATCTGCCTCCCAGCCCCCATCACCCCACTTCCCTCTCCCGCCTTTCCGCCCTCCCGCCCACTGCCTGGCTCACTCCCGCAGGAGGAAATTCATCAAAATGAAATTGAGGTTGCAACTCACTGGTTTTATTAAAATATATTTGCCCCTTACAGACGCTACGTGCTGGTGTGTTAGTGTGTTTCGCCGCAGAAGACAAAAGGGGCGCCCGGAATAATTTGGTCAGTTTTATCAGCGTTATTTTATGTGCTTGCGTACACGAGTATGACTTTAGCCTAAAAATACAAACACTTGTTGACTAGTACGCTGCCAACGCACATATTGAGTGAAACATATGTTTCCACTGATAGAACAATATAATCTGTTTTTACTCCTGTGGGCGACTGTGTTTAATGTGTGTAAACTGTGCTGTTAAAAACTCACAGGTAAAAAGATTAAACTTTAAATTAGGGTTGCAACCAACAATTGTTTTCATTGTTGTTTGACCTATACAATTTCTGAAAATTGTGAAAAATGGCATAATTCATAATTTCTTAAAGCCCAAAGTTATGTCATCAAATCTCTGGTTTTGTTCAACCAACATTTCAACTCCAGAGATATTCAGTTTAATATCACAATGTAAACCAGCAAATCCTCACAATGTAGGTGCCTAAACAAGTTAATGTTTCAGTTCTGCTTTAAATTATACTGTGTAAATCATCTTGGATTATATAAATTAAAAAATTATATATTAAAAATATTTTAGAATATATACATGTTGTGGATCCAGTTAATATCCATTCCAAGAGGAGGGTTTGTGTTAGTGTAATTATATTATTTAAATCAATATTTTTTATGACGCAATGTAGGTTATAGTGTCTCTATAAAGACGTTGTTCAAGCTTCTCTTGTTGCTTTCAAACGATAATGCTGCGTTATGTAAATGACCAAAAAGTCATGACTTCACAGTAGAGCTGTAACGATTAATTGATTAGCTGTCAACTATTAAATTAATCTGTAACTATTTTGATAATCAATTGATTATTTTGAGTAATTTTTTTTAAGAAAACAAAAGTCAAAATTCTCTGATTCCAACTTCTTAAATGTGAATATTTTCTGGTTTCTTTACTCCTCTATGACAGTAAACTGAATATCTTTGAGTTGTGGACAAATCAAGACATTTGAGGACATCGTCTTGGGCTTTAGGAAACACTGATCAACATTTTATACCATTTTCTGACATTTTATAGACCAAACAACTAATCAATTAATGGAGAAAACAGTCAACAGATTAATCGACAATGAAAATAATACAGCCCTACTTCACAGCCCCAAATCAGTTTCTATAACCTCCAGGTGTGACTCAACCTAAAGTCTGAGTCACTGATGTAATCTGATACCGAGTCATCATTTGATCAATATGACCAAAAGAAAAATCCCCAGATCTCGTACTCCGTAGAGGGCATGCACGTTGAAAAAATATAATTAAAAGTGAGAGCGTTTTTCATTGTCCTGTGATGTGTCATAGGCACAAGCCGTCCAAGCATGTTTAGGGTAATTAAATAAGTCAAATTCAGCCTCTTTTTGGAAACATGGATGCATGATTGGTGAGACCAGCAGAACTGGTCATGAGTCAGGACCGTGTGTTTTAATAAGAACCACTCTGATTATCAACAGATAGGTGGAGATAAATTTTGCGTTTGAATTGAAAATCACCACTAAATAGAAAGCTAACGGATATTAAAAAGACACAATGACTACCTGTGAAACCCGCAGACATGCACTGGCTCGGTTTTGGATAACTTGAACATGGATCCGACACACACACACATACACAGACTCACTTTTTTTGGCCTTCTCTGGTCCCTGTTGTTGTGTACCCTGATTGGACCATGTGGTTGCCATGCGGTTGCCAGGCCGCGCCCCTGCTGTGTGGTAATTGGTGTCTGTGGTATTGCCGCGTGGCTACGGTGCTTTGACTGACAGGTTTGGCCACCTGCCCTGCCCCGGCTGCCAACATGGTGTGGAAGGGGGCGCGGAGGAAGGGAGGAGGTGGCACGGACTGGCAGGGGGTGAACACTCGACTTGTCATGTGGGGGATGGATAATCAAAGACGGGCTGCGATGAAATATGTGATGGCCGAACACGAGGCAGATTCAACAGGGACCAGGGTGATGGCATCTGCTTGCATTTTGCTTTTTCACCTGCAGGGGCAAAAAAATCTGATCACAAAACATCTTTTTCAGATCTCCTTTTACAGATCACTATTGATATACTTATGTCGAGGTTATGTTCAGAAAAGCTCCTTGAACCGTAATCGAGGCAGACTTCCAACTTCGTGCAGCAGCTTTGACAGAAAGAGTTCTTCTACCTAACCAGATGTAGTCTGAAATTTCTCTTTGTCTCTCTGACTTGTGGTGGCCGAGGTTCAGTACCAACATGTTCCTTGTTCCTTTACGTTCTGTGGTCCTTTGGTGCCATGTGCTATGTTGCAAAAACAACATACGCGATGTCCAGTGGGAACAAGGAAAGGGAGACAGGTCAGCTAATGTGTTGCATTAGCCTGGCGAGTTATAACCGGTAGTGGATGAAATAACGCAAAAATATAGGCCTGGGTCGGGTTTGAGACTCAAATTTGTCAGTACCAGTTGGGTTCACCTGGGTCAGGTCATGAGTATATGTAATACAGCATTTTTTCCGGGAATGACGCCACAGACACCCGGTTCATAATACTGCAAATATATAAATATTGCAATACTTTAATCCATGGGCCGTAGGCTCAGTTACCATTGTGTTGCCTCCTTCCGCGATGAACAGAACTAGAAAGACTAGAAAGGCTTCAAATTATGCCCCTGAAGACATAACGTATTTCTCCAAAACTTTAAATGTTCTTGACTAAATATTCTGTCGGTGAGTGTCTGTCGGCCTAGTTTTTTCGGTGTGTGCCTGTGTAGGAGTTTTTTGGCCGATTCAGCATGTTGAATCGGCGGTGGGGCCTGTCAATTAGAGAAATCACTGTGATTGGCGGTTCAGCTTAAACGAATCGGAGCACGAGAATATAAACCGACGTGAGAAAAGCAAGCCAACGAGAAAAGTCAAGAGCAAAGAAAAAAGAAGGCTCTTCTCATTTTTCATCTTCATCTCATCTGATCATTCCAATACACGGATATTTTCACAACGACATGGCCATCTGGAATGAAGCTGAGTGGTGAGTGTGAGTGGTGTGAAAATGGTTGGCAAACGCCGCTTTATTTCCTTTTTAAATTCATGTATTTATCGTAACAACGGCATACGGTAGTCCGGTTTCCCTTTTTGAATGACAAATACAGACTACCGCGACCTGCTGGTAGGGAGAGGTATTTCCTCTCATGCAGCTGCAGAACGTACGTGGTAGTTGGCCGTCGGCTGTAGTCTTTGCGGTGTGTTCAAGTGCACAAGACAAGGGCGATGTGAGGCGACTCCACTGGGTGGCCTTCGTCGCCACTAGTTCTTTGATGTTGGGTTGGTGTGTCTGGTTCTTAACAGAGAGATCAGTGAGGGCAAAGAAAGAGCATGAAATGAAGCCAAATGAAATGTGCAGCGTTAATCTATAATAGGCCTGTACAGCTATTGATCTATTCCCAGCATGGCAGATATCTACACACACAGTGTCTATCTCCTTCTGGTTCTGCATATCATTTCATCTTCACTTCCTTATTTGCCCCACTCCACCGCTGTCCTCCATCATTATTCCCTCTAACACTCCTCTACCTGGATGCTCGTTGCTGTCCGGTGGGCTTGATATTCAGCCAGCTCCTCTTTTGTTGTGTTGTAATGTGCTCCATGGCCCATACCCATGCATTTTCACCCTCCTCTCTCTCTCTCTCTCTCTCTCTCTCTCTCTCTCTCCTCCTCTCACTGTTCTTGTTCATCTCACTTGTTCTCCTGCTCTCTTTGCTATTGTGTTTTACACCCTCGGCCAGACTTCTCTGTCACACAAAAGAGCGTAGAAAAGCTAGTGTGCGTCTGTGCGTGTGTGTGTGTGAGTCTGACTTAGCCAACCTCTTGGTGTGTTTAACCTCGCAAAGGGCAGGGCTGTAGGGCAAGGGTGATGTCACAAAGGAAGCACTTTTTTTTCGTGCACACACACCGACACATGCACAGCCTGCACACTCCCGCCCACCCTCACCATTGTCATGTATAGTGTTGCTAATCCGGCCCTGTCGCTGCTTCAGTATCAAACATAACCTCCATTTGGGGGGCAAGGCTTCTCTTTCACTCCCATTTTGTGTGTGCGTGTGTGTGCGTGTGTGTGCGTGTGTGTGCGTGCACTGGTTGGTGTGTTAATGGGTCCGGTCAACAGCTCGGTACAATGGGCGAGCTGGCTTGGGATGCCTGTTTAAGTGTCGGGACAGGGAAAGAGGGACAGGCCAGTCCAAGGCTTTGATGTTGCCGGGACAAGAGGGGAGAACAGCTTGTAGATGACACACACACTCACACTCACACACACACATGCACATTGTAGGAAACCAGTTAATGGTTACAGTTGAGGGTGGTTGTCAGGAGCAACACATTCTCACTCCGACCTTGCCAAATACCGCCGCTTGGTCAGTGCCCCTCGGCGTCGGAGACCGACGCACAGGGTACCTCTCTTGCATTACTTTTGGACGGACCTGGGACGGCGCGTCAATATACGCTCGTTACATGCATAGTGTCCTTTCAAAATAAACTTCCATTTTCACAGGAAGTTACGTCTAGGCAACACAACCACTTAGTTAGGGTTAGGAAACGGTCGTGGTTGACGTTAATTTCACTGACTAGCGACTCCCGTGACTTACAAGACTGACAATACCAACGAGTCACTTGACTAACGACTGATAAACTGTTCTACATGCCGACAGTAACGTTAATATTACCGTTGCTTAGCAGCGGTCTTCTTGCGTCTTAACCACTTAAACGCCAATCATATAGTGTACACGACTTCCCATGTTTTGAGCACGCGCTCACGAGTTTCATTTGAAGGCACCATTACTTTCAGTTTCACACGGGACATAAACAGTGTTCTACTGGTTGTAACAGGGTATCCACACCACCTGTGTGAGCAGCGCGTGGCGGCTGCTATTTCCGCATCTGTGTTAACAGGTTAGAGCAGCCACACCTTACGCAAGGCTCGGCGGCGTGTCAGCTGCGTCTCTTCTAGAGATTTGAGGTCTCGCCTATTTTTAACGCGAGCCGCGCGCGGTTCATAGTAACAACAACAACAACAGACAGTGACAGTGATCGTTTGACAGTATATTGACATCATACCTGCTACATTACTACAGTTTCGATGTCTACATATCTGTAGAATATGTCACAGACAGTGACGATGATCTATTGACTATATATTGACGTCATATCAGCTACATTACTACACTTTCAATGTCTGTATCTGTAGAATATGTCACGGACATGAAAAAAGTAAAGATTTGTTTTTAAATCAACACTTCCTGCTTTAACTTTAAAATAAAAGCCTTCAAGCGTTTTTTCTGTGGACAGAATTCCTTCATTTGTTAACATGAGGCTTTTATTCTGAAATATTAACTCAACTTTTATTCTGAAATATTTGCAGGACAGTGTTGTAGAACATGCAGTGACTTGCACGGCTCAATGAATGAAAAAAGTACGGGTTTTAATTGTGGATTATTACTATTCTTTACAAATTACCACACGTTTCTTAACCTTTTTCTAAATATAAATTACTTTTAAAATTAAATGAAACGGCCAATATAAAAGGCAAACTCTTTGTAGAAAGAAAGGGCTGGCAGCAGCAGCAGCAGCCGCTCCTCATGCGGTGCAGTGTGTCCCCGCAATAAGTCTTGTGTTTGTTTGACCCATCCACCACCCCTCCCGCCTGCCCTTAGCGGACTGTCACACTCTTAATACTACGTCACTTGCTCCGACCGTTGAATAACGCAGCAGGTGGGTTTACATTGGAGATAGTTGAAAGCCCGGTTCGTTACATACTGTTGCTAAAGGGTGCCTCCGTACGTCGGTTTCCGATGCTGAGGGGCGCTGCCCAATCGGCGGTATTAGACGAGTTAGGCCGAGTTATCAGAAGAGACAACCATATTATAGCCTGGCTGGACCTCGTCCCGGGAGGAGGACGCCGCTCGTGGTCCCCTTATATTCCCTTTCTGTGTGTGTCACCCCAGGAGAGCCGGGCGTTCATGGTTCATTAGCCACACGTACACTTCTGTTCTGTTCTCAGTGGTAGAAGGGACAGATTTAAATCACACACATACAAGCTCCACCTCACACTCACACACACACACACACACACTTTCAGTGTTTTGTTCTGTTCTGCCGGCTCTGATGAACTGGCACGCAGCCTCCTCCCCTCTCCTCCTCATCTTCTAGTAATCAGGGTACCTATGAGACAGACAGGTAGCATCTGTCGCCTTCTCTCCCCTGATCCGTACCTCCCTCTGTTTCTCCGTCTCCCCCTCTTCCACGCCATTGTGTCGAATTTCCCTCGACGACGGAGTGATGTGATAATGTACGAGTTGTCCCGGAGAATAAAAATCAGTGGAACCCGCGTAACTCGCTAATGCTAAGGAACGTCTTCCCAAATATCTCACCGGTGATTGTTTGCGACATGTGGAGCTGTTTCAAGACTCCTTGTTTTCCTCCAGACCCCTACCGAGGCATCGCATACATTTCTTATTTTTTAGGACCTTTTTAAGATGGCTGTAAGAAATGCTTTGCCATTAGATGGGTTGAAATTGAACAGTTGCAGCTGACATGGCGGAGGCCTCTCTCTATCTCTCTCTCGAGTCCGTTCAGCTGCTCGGTGAAGCCGCTGCCATCTGCTTATTCAGCTCCATACTCCTTCAGATCAGTTGGGCCACGATGAAGCGAGCAGCTCTGATGCTTTGGTTTTGAGCAGAGCCTCAAGGTTGATTAGCATATTTTCACCCAGTGTACAGACACCCCACCCACCCTCTTCTCTTTTCCTCCTCCACCCATGTGTTTGATTCCTCGGCCGTGACAAAGAGCTTCAACCTTTATCTGTGTGTGTGTTGGTGAGATGGGGGGCCCTTAGATTAAGGGAAAGCTTCCTGCTCTTTATTTGGGGAGTCCCCCCGGGAGACGCTTTGGGAATGACTTTCGTTGAGTCACTAACGCCTACTCACACACACACACACACACACACACACACTCAGACACACTTCTACGCACACATACACACCTTTCATCCCTGCCCTTTTTTCAAGCTGCCCATTGACTGGTTGTTGTGTAACACCAACTACGCATGCACGGACGCTTTCACAAACACACACCCGTCACACAGAGGCCCCCCAGTCTGATCACAGTAAGTGAGCGCTGCAGAGGTTCCCCGTTCACAAAACTAACTTCACTAGAATAACTCTCACTCTAGTGTTACTGGTAGAAACAACATACATGCATACATACACAGCATCTTGCCAATAGATGGAAAACGGTGGTACACTGAGCTTTGGCTGACAACACACAGTAAATTTAAAAGTAATTTGAGTCAAGCAAAAATGCCAAACAATTGCCTAACATTTCTTTCTATCATTGTAAATTCAATATCTTTGGCATTTTAAGATGTCACCTTGGGCTCTAAACTGCGGTGGACAATTTTCATTATTTTGACATTTATAGACAAGACAGCTAATGGATTAATCAGGAAATCAACGGCAGATTAATTGATAAAAAAAATAATCAGCCCTAAGCTGAATTAGACCAACTAAATGCTTTTATTTTTTGATGATGCTTCCTTGTTGCCCCTCTTTAAAAATGTGTGAGGGCAATTGCACCGTCTGAGTGTTTTCTGTGAATATTTCTTTAAACACTTCATTATTAAAACTGCTTTTATCTCGTAGCGGTTTGATTTCAGGTTAGTCACTACACATTGAAAAAAACTGATGCACAGAGTCGTGCACACAGCTTAAAAAATGATTGGCTGTGTAGTCCCCATCATGTCTGAGGTACCACATCCGCATCCAGCGGAAAGGGTTGAAGATTTTAAAGGACTTCTCACACCCTGCAAACCCTCTATTCGGTCTTCTACCTTCGGGTAAAAGACTACGCATTATTACAACTAAAATATCTCACTTCCACAATAGCACTTATCCTGAAGCAGTCTGCAGCCTAAATGCTTCACCGGCTGAATAAACAAGCACATGCACTTTAACTTGTCAATTTAAGGGCATGAGCGATCTGGTTGCACTTTTGTATTTATTTTATGGTTACTGTATTGTTATTGTGGCAGTATGTTTTGTTTTGTGGGTTATGTAATTATATGATTTGTTGTTGAGCGCACCAAAACAAATTCCTAATCAACTGCGTTTGATATGGCACTAAATTATTGAATCTTGCTTAGCAGTTGAAATTTTGAAAAAGTACTTAACTACTGACTTTCTCACCACCCGGTCCTTTTAAGAGCCAGGAGAAAATGTGACCACTTCAAGTTGATACGAATCTGTAAAAGTTTAACCCACTTTAAAGTAAAATATGAGTCCAACATAGTCCCTTAGTTATTCAGTTTTATTGGACCAACTTCAAAATTAGTGTCACATGATTGCATCATCATTTCAAGTGTTGGTGGACTGTTTGGCGGTGTAGATACTGATGTTTCTTCTTTGGAAATCCTCGGCGTAAATTCTGTATTGGGGACAATTTTCCTTTCAGAGATGATAGAGCAGCTCCTCTTAAAAACAGGATATACGCTATGTTGGCTTGTACACAGTGTATGGTCGCTGGTGTGTTCGTATCTCCAAAATGTGTGAAAAACGCCCCTGGTTCAATCATCTGAAGGATATTTAAAGGTTTCCATCTGCCCAAATTAATCAACTCAGAGCTCAAATGATGTTTAAACAGAAAAAAGCATTTAAATTGAAGTCACAAGCTTTTGCTGTGATGAGGACGACATTGAGTTGCTTGCAAGGGTGTGTGTGTTTTTTGAGGTGAAGGTCGTGTTAGAAAGAAGCCCCATCCAAACAGCAGCCATTTTAATTTGTTTGACGGGGGAAGAGAGGTGATAACCTCCCTCTGTAGCTGCACACCCGGGGAGGAGGAGAAGAGGGGGGGTAGAAAACAAGGAGAGAGAGAGAGAGTGAAAGCAAAGGAAGGAGGGCTGAGCAGAATTGCGATAAGGTGCCGGATAGAGAGAGTCAGAAAAAGACAGAGAGAAAGAAAGAAAGAGAGAGAGAGGTGGAAAGGAGACTGTAATATATGTGTGTGTACGGCTCAAGGCTGCATGTTTGTCCAAAGGCTAAAGACTGTCAACCAGCTAATCGTGGGGGTCGATGAGTGGGTGTGTCTGTATGTGTTTGTGAAAGCATGTGTGGGTCATTGCTATCAGCACATAATTTATGCTGAGTACACGTGTCTGTGTGTGTTTCTGTGTGTGTGTGCGTGTTTCTGTGTGTGTGTGTTTGTGTGTACGTTACGATCTCTGGATGTCAGTTACAGTTCTGTGGGCTTGAGGAGAGTACAGTGGTCTCCCTCAGGGCGCTGTTAGTGCCACTCTCATACAGATGTGCTGGGCTGCCACTGTGTCAGTTTCAGTGTGTGTGTGTCTGTGTGTGCGTGTCCTTCTCCTACAGGAAACTAAACTTGCTCCTCTGGGTTTAGAGTTCTTAATAAGGCTGGATATTGTCTTGAATGTATCAGCTCTGGTTCTTATTGAATCTGGTTCCAGTTCTTGTCATATTGTTTGAGTGAGAAAGGATCTGTTGAAAGCAAAAAAAAAACACCTTTTATTTTCCGTTGATTTAGGCTGCTGTATATACAGACATTCGTAACAAATAATTTCGTAACAAATCCTTGGGTCTTGTGAATTCCAATTCAGAAAGGAGTCTCGATACTTAACTCTAATCTTCTATCATTTTTAAATCTTCCCATTTTGAGTTGTTCATGTTTTTGTTTTTATTGTATTGCATTTGTGTGTTCGGTAGAAATCATTAAGCCTAGAGATTGCTTTTTCAAGACAGATGCATTTTGCCATTTAGTAAATGTTTGCTTTTAAGACGGTGATAGTGATCACATACTAGGTAAATTAAATCAAAGCTTTACTTAAATTGTGCATAAATGAGCTTATATATATACAGTTGAATATAAACCTTTGCAATTAAATGTTTCTGTCTTGCCAGATGCTGCAGAAGAAGGGGGCAGCTGGTTGGTTTCTTCCAGGGACAAGGAGGTAGGTGGACATTAGTAGCTTTACAGTAGGGCTGGGCGATATGGAGAAAATCAAATATTACGATATTTTTTACCAAATACCTCGATATACATGTTGTGATGATATTGTAGGGTTGACTATTGGTGCTTCCACAAAATATTTACACAGTGAGATTTTTGATAAATAAAAATCTTCGCGTCGGGGTGCAGCATCGCCCTGTCGGGGATTCTTTCACAACAATGACCGACTTGCTGTACATTATCCCGCTTATTACACGGCTACTTACTTAAGAAATCAATATTTTGACACAAAATCGGTCCGCCAGAGTCCGACATCAGAACTGCGCCCATAGCAACGGTCTGCTATACATAGCAACGGTCTGCTATACATAGCAACGGTCTGTTATGTAGAAATTACAGACCGCAGAACGCCGTGATTAACCAATCAGAATTGAGTATTCAACACAGCCGTGTAATAAGCCAAAGTAATATGTAAGAAGTAATGTGCGATTTCTAAAAATATATTATAAAATATGTTGCTGTCATTACAGGCATTATGGCATCACTTGTATCTCACAGCTTGAGCATATTTTTTGTCAGTCACAATGAGTTGGAAAATAACATTTCTCAGATTTTCACTGAAAATTAATGATTGACAGTTGAACCTTTTTCTTTTGTGGGCACAAAACAATAAATAAGTAAATGATGCATCAACTGTGTGTGTTTCAGGCTCGGATCTATAACAGAGACAAGGGTGCCAGAATAACGCCGCAGCGGGTGCCACACAGATACTACACTGACAAGACCGTCCAGTGTAGAAACTGCAACAAGACCGGCCATCTCTCCAAGAACTGCCCTGAGCCCAAAGTCAGTTCCACTCTGTGCACAGTAGCATGTACAGCTTATACACACTGATGAGTACAAGTACGTAAAACTACTAACTGTGTTATGTGTGTATATATGTGTGTGTGTGAGCAGAAGTTGTCGTCCTGCTTCCTTTGTGGCACCCCAGGCCACCTGTCCAGTGACTGTCCCTATAAGCACTGCAACAACTGCGGCATGCCCGGGCACCTCTACAACTCCTGCAGCGAGAGAGCTTACTGGCACCAACGATGCGAACGGTGCAGCATGAGGGGGCACTTATTTGACGTGAGTATAGCATCGTATTTTATTAGGTTGGAATTAAAATAAGAGAAGAACGTTCTGTACATCTGAGTCCAATTCAGGCATGTACAAATATAGCCAAACTTACCTTCATCAGGGCAACACAACACATGGCCAAAAATATATGGACACCTATATGTGATTGTTGAACATCTCATTCCATAACCAATGGGCGGATGCACTACGTAGCCTACTCCACGCCATACAGTTGTTGAGCAGACGTTCCTCTGTTTGGTTGATGTTGAAATAATTCAGCCGGTGTTGCGTTGAAGATGATGTCACGGCAGTTTCACTTGCCGTCGCTATGCCGATCAGCTGAGAATCCTGCCTACAATGACGGGGTACTATCTGCAGTAGAAACACGGCTAGAGAACAGGACCTGGTACCAAAAGTGAGTCGAGTCGAGCAGAGGAAACACTGCCAAAGTTGTCCATATTGTCGATTTGACACAAGGGAAGCCAACACATTATTTTGGGCTAGAAAAAACACCTGTGCTATGCATTTATACATAGGTATGTAGTTTCACGTTTGATGTGCATGTGAGAAACGCTAGAAATACAACAAATCAATACTAAAAGCAAATACATAATCAAGATATGAAGAAATTAGAGCTGTCCTCAACCATAGAAACTCTTAGTCGACTAACACTTATGCAATTTTGTCGACTAATCGATTAGTTGATTTAATCGACAGATCTGTAAAACTGAGTTTCTCCACAAAGAATCACAAAGCACCATTTTAAATCTTGTGTTTACCAGAGATGTGCTCATAAGTTTCTTGGAAATAAGTCATTCAGAGTGAAAAAAGCATAAAAAACAACTAATCGACGACAGAAATCTTAGTGGACTAAGACCAAAACGACTGATTAGTCAACTAATCGACTAAGAAGGAGGCAGCCCTAGAAGACATACTGCTTATAGAAAAAAGAAGGGAATGAAGTTGTAACGACTATTATCAATCAAAAAGTCACTAACTGTTTATGCTATTTATTAAAAGAATGGCAAGCACCAGCTGTAATAACTAAAGTAGGCGACGGTCAACAGAAAATACCGGAGCCTAGCTCACCCTCTTTGTCTAAATCCCGTCATCCAGGTGCACAGGTAAATAAAGTGAAACCACACCCCTGCGCCAATTACCGGAAGTGATAATAACCAAAAAGAACATGTGCAGCCTAAACAAATACAAATAAACAACACAGGCTAAATGCACATTTCTTCTCCTACAGAAGTATTACAGGAGTAAGAAAACTTTGAATTCAATCATCTTCATGCTACTGTGTGAGCATGCATGCACCGCTTAATGGCCACAGATAGTGTGTGTGTGTGTGTGTGGGGGGGGGGCTTTGACTTGTAGTAAGAACAAAGAACAATTAGTGCTCAATGTAAACATGATGACACACCAACCACCTTTATAACACATCTGTATGTACTTTTATTTCCTCTCCATTACCCCCCCTCTCTTTTCTCCCCCTTTTTCTCTCCCCCACTTTCTCTCTCAGTAATAATGAGTGACCAGGGGTCAGCACACGCTGCTGTTCACATTAATTGATACACTTCAGCAATTACAGCTTAGTTATGTCTCTGCCATGCTGCATATTCCAGCTGTGGGCTCATATGTGTGTGTGTGTGTTGGCACTGAAGGGTGAATCTAATGACCATCAATGACAATTATCCCACCGCAACGTTCATTACCTTGCCCATTTACACTAATGCCATAGAATGGAAAACCCTGTGTGCATGTAAGAGCTCGCCTGTGTCTCCCCCACCTCTCTTTCTCTCCCTCTTTCTCCCTCTCTCTCTCTCTCTCTCTCTCTCAATCTCTCTCTCCCTCTCTCTCTCTCTCTCTCGCTCTTCGCCAGTCAGTCATGTACTGTGCTCTGTGTAATGGATGAGTAACCAGGTGAACACCAGAGGGAGAGGGGAGACCAGGACACACACCGCCCATCCTTTCCCTCTTCCTCGCCCTCTTCCTCCGGATCCTCATGTTCATCTTGTTCTTCCTCTCTCTTTTGCATATTGTTTTCAACAGCAAACAGAAGTGCAAAGTTGTGTGGTATTGTAATTACCCTTTTCTTGGAACGCATAACTTTTTTTTTTTTTTCTTACACTCACAAATTATACTGTATGTGTTAGTTTGTGTGTGTTAGTGTGTGTGTGTGTGTGTTTGAGAGAGAAAGAGAGTCAGGTCTCTGTCCCCTGGGCCTTTCTGTGTCTCTCATTAAAGACAGACGGTTGACGGAGCGCGAGTGTGTCGCTCGCCTCGCCTGTCGCCCTCGACAACAACACACTACCCCGGCGGTCTGGAGGGAGAGAGCAAACGGGAGAGAGCTGGTGTGGGTGTGGTGGTGGTGGGGGTTGTTGAAGAAAAGAAAGCTAGATGAGAGGTGGAGGAGGATACACCTATCGAAATTCATATTTACCCATCTCTGTATTCAAATCTAAACCGCTCAGATAAAGCCAGAAGAAGTGCCCAGCGTTGTTTACAGGCTTAAAGATCAGGATTTGAACAAGCACTTTCGGCCAAATAGTCACTTTTTAATGCGACAATAGTTTGCATATCATGCATATTTGTGTAATAGCTTGTTTAGTGTATGCAAAGGAAAACTACACACAGCCTTCCTCACAGGACAGGCTTAAATCGTCCTCTCCTTCTCTCTCCTTCTCTCTCTCACTCAGTAGGTGTGTAAGTAGATAAATCTTGTTGCCTGCGGCGACTGCGGCATTTTCAATTTCCCAGTGGGAAGTGGCGGCGGTTGGGAAAGGATGTCGGAACGCTTAAGGAACAGCGTGGCGAAGCCCCGGAGATAATGCTTTAGCCACACCGGGACAAAACAACTGACTGCCTTACTTACTGACTGTTTGAGTGACTGACTGGCTGCAGAGAGACACATGGAGGGAAAACAGGCTGTTGCTGAGAAATCCGGGTGATAAAGGTTTAGTGAGAGACTTAAAGAGTCAGAGAGGCAAACAAATGACACCATGGCCTGCTTTTCAGTTTCCCTCTCTCTGCCCTCTCTTTTTTAGTCAGCATCTTTCTAAATGTTTCTCCTTTATTATGTCTTTAATACCCTATGTTTATATATCTCTCAGAATTAAGAGATACACATACATGCTGCAGGTTCATTCCCCTCTTTTTAATCTGCTTTTTGTGCTCCATTAAAGTGTGCATGTCCGTCTGTATATTTGATGATCAAGTGTTTCTTCTCTCTCCTCAGGCTTGTCCAGAGATCTGGAGACAGTATCACCTCACAGTGAGTATCAAACCATAAAACCAACTTTGTCAGCCAACTCCACAGTAGTGCTGTTCACGCTTTCATCTGAGCACTTTTACACTTCTTTGTGTTTCAGGCTTGAGGTGGGGATAATCAGTCTGTAGACAAAGGTGAATGCTAGATGGGGATGTTGTTTATCAAAATATGGTGTCTTACATTTGTCAGTGCAGCCGAGGAGAAAGGTGCAGTTCTATATCTGGTGGATGAAGCGTTGGCGTTAAGTTTACAGGGTTTTTCCACATGTTCTGTCTACTCTCAAACCTTTAGAAATTCAAAAGTCATTTTGAGCCTTATATTTCAGTATTGGGACACTCATTGAACACTATAGATCGGGATGCAAATAGTGCAACTTCTCAGTTGGGACTAGTGCTACAACTAACCATTATTTTCATTGTCGATTAATCGGTTGATTATTTGATTAATCGATTAATCTTTTGGTCTATAGAATGTCAGAAAATGGTGAAAAATGTGGATCAGTGTTTCCCAAAGCCCAAGATGACGTCCTCAAATGTCTTGTTTTGTCCACAACTCAAAGATGTTCAGTTTACTGTCATAGAGGAGTAAAGAAACCAGAAAACATTCACATTTAAGAAGCTGAAATCAGAGAATTTTTAACTTTTTTTTTTCCTTAATAAATTCTGGATGAGCCAAACTAAAAAGTACACGTCAAATAATCTTTTCCCCAAACATGGTTTCTGTCATTTTAGATAGTTCTTATCACGCTGATGTTTGGTCAAGTGTTCATTTTTCCGATAAGTTTGGTTTTAATTAGTTATTTGACACTATAAAAAGTAGTCACGGAGCCGGAGGCTCAGGAAATATCGATACCGTGCCTCCAGCCCTCGATCATTACTGCGCAGACTCTGGCTCCAAATGACATCAAAATCTCAAGATGGCCACTCCCGTATCCGGGATATTTAGGCTTCACTTTTGTGTGAAGCACTGTGACAGGAAGTGGAGATGCGTCGTCCATCTGTATATATACAGTCTATGGTTTTGAGTATGTGGAGTGTACTAACAGTTGGTACCCAACCTGTGTCAAATTTAGCAGAATCCCAGTAGATGTAGTAGTTCTTCTCAGAGTCCCAATTAAAAGCAGAGAAATGTAAAAGAACGTGGTGGTGGTGGAGGAGGAGGGGGTGACTAAGCCAGCAGCACACTCACACTGCCCCACTTACAGCCGGGGACACTTCTTAAATCTTTTTCATGCAGAACCTGCCTCATCAGATAGAAATATCTTAAATCTTACTGTACAGAACAAATAGTATATCTTACAATATTAATTTCTGAACTCTGCAAGGGAGGCTTTTTAATTATTCATTCAGCGTTTTTAATTTACAGAACATGGTCCACTTGCACGAAAAAACAAAAAATAAAAGTGCTGGATTGTGGAGGTTGTGCATTAACGGGTATAGAGTGCTATAGGAATGAGTCCTAAAACCCGGAAATGAGTTCGCATTTTAGCATTTCTGGTTCCCTCGTCTGGAATTCAATGGGTTTTTAGTTAGATGCCTGAAATAAGGTCTGTGGTTAACACAAGCTTTAGAGATTTTAACGTTTTGTTCTACAATCTAAAATACATCAGTAAATATCCCACTCATGAATTTTAAGCTTTTATGTGTTAAAAAAGGCGGTTGCTAACAAGTGGCTAAATGAGACTACTAAACGCCATCACGCCGTCTCGTCCTCCTTTACAGCCTCGTTGTTTATACTCGCGTTCATGCGACCGTTGTGTAGTTCGTTTATAGCCTAACGTTAGCTTTTTACTTGTGGCGATTTGCAAAATTTTACACTTCAAAAATCATAAAAGTGGTGTTAATTTGTGGATATTATTTTACGGAACAAAACGTGTAAGTATTTACTTATTTTCTTCAATAATCCAAAACCGCTGGAAAAAGTCTTACGGCTTTTTGTAGAGGGAACCAGGGCGATGCTGACTTCCTGGTTGGCCTACAAAAATACGTCATCCCTGCACCACTCTATACGCTGCATTTATCAAACCAAACTCTGATAACACCAGAGTCACATCACACTCTCCTTGTGCTTTCTGCAGTAACTTTCAAAATCAACCAGTGATTTTAAGCAATGTGACAAGAACCAAATCATTTGTACTTTAGCCACCAGAAAGAAAGTATATTTCCATGAGCATTGCAAAGGAAAAGGTGTCACACAATCACTCCAAATCAATAAGTCAGTTGTGATTGGAATTGACGTTGCCCTGTAGCAGATGAGTGAACCATGGCGGGAATAAAAAAAACGTCTCAAAAGATTAAGGAAGTGCCCTGAGTGATGGGAAACCCTACTCTTTTTTTGGCTTCATTTTTAACCTAAGTGCACATGTGACATCCGTGTGTGTCTGTGTCTGTGTCTGTGTCTGTGTGTGTGTGTGTGTGTGTGTGTGTGTGTGTGTGTGTGTGTGTGTGTGTGAGTGTGTGAGCAGAAACAATCTGTCAAAGAGAGGAAAACTGTGTGACAGTCACATGGGCCATATGTCAGCGGGGATGCATTTGCTTATTTTTGTGTGTGTGTGTGTGTGTGTGTGTGTGTGTGTGTTTATCCAAAATCTGAAAAGATAACTAGTTTCCTCGGCTCCTTATGTATGCATTTGTGTGTGTGGGTGTGTGGGTGTGTGTGCGCATCTGAGCGAGGGGGTGATATAGACCTCAGCCTAAGAGAAAAGAGCAGCTTGTTTGTCAATTAAAAGACGTGATAAAGCATGAAATGGGCTGCCAACGCCACTCGGGACGAGGGAGTGAGAGAGAGAGAGAGGGAAGAAGAGTGTGTGTTTGCATATATCTTGGCGTGCACTTTGTGTGTGTGTGTGTATGTTGGGGGAGGTCTGTCACTCTCCTCTATGGAGATTAATTAGCAGGGGCTGTCTAATGAAAAGGCAGCATCGTTAGCGCTAGGGTAGCACGGCGGGAGAGATGGAGGGAGGAGGAGGAGGAGGGAACAGGACAGAGAAGTTCCAGGGGAGACGCTGGCAGAGAGGATGGGAGTTAAGTTTAATACTTGCTCATGTGTTGGAGGGGGGTGTTATACGTTTTATTGTAGAGTTTTACTTTGAACCGCAGACGAGAGGAAAAGATGCTGATTAAAGAGCACCAGAAAAAATTCTTTGATCGCCCCGCAAGATGATGAAACCACCTCTTTTTTTTGTGTGTGTGTTTGCGTGTGACGGCGTGCTTTAACGGGTGGAGGATTGTGACCCAGGTCTAATTGAAGTATTTAAGCAATTTAAGCACTGGGAACAGAAGGTCGTTACAGATCCAAACTGGCATGGGGGTTAGGGGCTCGCACAGACACAACACACCCAAACACACATGCATGTACACAGGGCTCCTTCTGTTTAAGACAGCCTCATTTTATTCATGATGCTGCTTATGACCCTGAACTCCCCAATGTGAGAAGGTGTGTGTGCGCGCGTGTGTGTATGTATGTGTGTGTGTGTTTGCTTTGGGAGATGTGACTCTGTCACCTTCCGCTGGGCTCAGCCAGGTGTGAAAAGGCATTCTGTCAGACCTCCCTGCTACTGGGTCCATTTATCCTTCGCGTGTGTGTGTATGTGTGTGTATGTGTGAGTATGTGTGTGTGTGTGTGTGTACTGGGTCCGTTTATCTGCTGTGAGTGTATGTGTTGTCTGCCTGCACCTGGCCCTCAGCTAACAAACTCCTCCAAACCACACAGTATAGACCACAAAGCCCCGGGGTATTTACTGAGAAAGTAAGATACTGACACACATGGACACACACACACACACACACACTTCTACAAATATATATATAGTGAAGTAAATGGGGTAAAAAGCTATCCACAACATTTTCATCTCGTGTGTGTCATATGGTTTTGAAGACATTTTTACACAACAGTAATATTTACACAAGAAGATTTGCTTAGAAGTGCAGGTTTACATGAACAACTCTTTCTCAGTCTCTCTTTCTCTTTCACTCACCCACTCAAACGCCTACAGACACCCTGGTTTTACTTCTTTCTTTTGCATACAGCGTTACTGCAAACCCCATCTGCTTATCTCCCTCCATCTTTGTGTTTTCTTATCTTTCTCACTGTACATGCAAAATATCATTTAGCCTAAAATACCCCATCATTGCTATGATGTTTAATGCAGTCTAGCTGGGGTTTTTTTTTTGGGGGGGTGGAACTTTATAATTTAATGTTTGTGATGTACACATTTTTACCAGCCGACGTCATCGGCTTAGCGTTTTCCTTCATTTCCCAGAATGCCTTTCAACAAGCCCAAAAGAACAAGTGTGAAATTGCTTCTTTCAGTCTAAGATGGGTGCATGCATTGCATCATGCCTCTTCTGCTTTGGATTTGATTGTTGGTTGTCAGTGCAACATGGAGACTGTGGAGAGACTCTGAATCAGTTGTATTTGCTAAGTACATACATACATACATGCAAGGGATTTGACTCAGGCTTTTATGCATCTCTCTAAACGTACTTACTTACACAGAAATGGAAAAACAAAAAACAGCTAGGGACAAGGACAACAAAGCTGGAAACATAAAGGTGAGGAATAGACAGGACTTTTAGTGGTGAAAAATAAGTATAAATATTATGTAAATATATATATGAAGCACCAATGACCAACATATGAAATACAATAAAAACGTCAAGTGTTCTTTAAGTGTAGACAATACAAATAGCGCAAAGAAATAAATACTGAATGGATATACATGGACTGGATTTTGTACAGTGTGTACATGATTACATGTCTATATACATGTGGCAAGAAGCCGCAGCTCTTTAACTCTGAGCGAGTGATGCCAAAATACTCTAGGAATCTATATATCTGAGCTATCTAAAACACAAATAATTAATAATCTTCTCATATATGTTTTGAGGTACATCCTAGTTTTTTTGATATAGAGAAGCTTCTATTCCACTCTAGCCATATAGAAAGTATGAATCCAGTGGCTTGATGTTATTCTTATGTGTTGAGAGGTACTTACCTATAGTATTAATGTGTATATGAATTTTTGCATATATTGTTGTTTACTATGTATATATGAGTTTTGTGTAATATACATGTAACATTACTTTTGATTATATGTGGGACACTTGGGTCACTGGCGGTATCATGTGACCCTTTAAAGATGGCATCTCTGTGCAGATTTATTAAGTCTGAAGAAGAGCTTGTGCTCGAAACTTCACTTACGAAGATGTGCCAATAAATCGCATTGTAAGGGAGCTACTGTGTGCGGACCTTCCTCTACGTTTCTCATTGCTGTCGTCTACTGGTCCAGCACCGGCCTACTACGGTTTTGGATGTGCGCGACCACCTGACATTTTTTTTTTTTAAGATAGCTTTTTGTTCTTAAACACCATTGGAGCAGTATTGAAAAATATGAGTGATGTCATTTTGACTACATTTAAACCAATCAATAACGGGAATACAGACAATAATTTTCATTATTGATGAATCTTTTTTTTTTTCTAATAAATTGTTTTGCCTATAAAATATCAGAAATTAATGAAAAAGGCCCGTGTCAAGTTCCCCATGTCTTCAAATTGTTTGTGTTTTCCAACAAACAGCCCAAATGTATTCAATTTACTGAGAAAAACAGCAAATTCTGCAGCAACGAGTGTCATCTCTGCTTGAAAAAAGGCTTTAAATAATTAATAGATTACCAAAATTGGTGATTTCTTTTTGGTAGTCAGTTCTTACATTATCAGTATGCCACTCAGTGTATTTGAACTCCTTTTGACAAAGGATGGAAAGGCAAAGAGAACCACTTTTATTATTGACAACCAACAACACAGGAAAGAGAAATAAGACAAGAACGGCGGTAGAAAACCAGAAATGGAAGACAAGAAAAGACAATGAAGTGAGAATGGATGGAGGGATGGAGAGCGGTCAGTAAAGTCAGGAAGGGCAGTGCAAGTTGAGCGACCTGCTGTCCACACACAGGCTACATTAATGCATGTAAAGATCATGCATAAATGTGTGCATTTAATCATACAGCACACAGACAAGTCACACTGACTTTTTCCTCTCGTTAAGTGTTGTCAGGACCCTGCTGCGCTGGGTTAAGACCAGAGCGCCACCCTATGGCTGCTGCAGGAAGTGTAGGCTCTCTCTTTAATCAGTATGATGTTTGAAAGGAGAATTTACCTCCTTTTTAACGTGGGTCAAATCCAAATCAACAATCAACTTCCAATTGCCTTTTTGGTGTGTTTTTACCAGCTGTGTGTGGTTTTATCTGAGCGAGAACATTAGATTCAACATGATTCACCTACAGAGGAGAAATGTACTCTGTGTGGACCAGAGACGGAGAGGATGAGAGAGGTGTGTTGTTGTAAGCGATTCAGAAGGATGGGAGGAGGGAGAGAGAGAGAGAGAGAGAGAGAGAGAGAGAGAGAGAGAGACGAGGAGGGTGAGTGTATTAAAAAGGGTGAAGGAGACAGGCGAGCGAGTCTGAGCATACAGCAGCTGATTGGTACAGGTATATCAGTGTGTGAGCATTGATTGGCCTCTCTTTAGATAGTAGTGGTGACACCTGTACGTGTGTGTGTTTATTGATCGGTACCTCTAGCCATGCCGGTGTGTGTGTGTGTGTGTGTATCGAGCGGATTCTCTCCTCACGGTGGTATCAGTGTGTGTGTATCGATCTTTTCCTCAGGGACAGGTGTGTGTGTGTGTGTGTGTGTGTGTGTGTGTGTGTGTAGATGTCTCTCGGGGTGCCCGTGAAAAACAGTCTGTGACCTTTTTGTTCACCACAGAAATTAAGCCGTTTTAACTCCTCTCCTTTCCCTCTTTCTCACCTCACTGCCCTTTTTTCTCCCTTTTCATTTACTATGTTTTACACCTTTTTGTCTCCAGAAGGTTCTTTGCTTTATGCTCGATTCATACATGTCTTTGTTAGCCCCAAGGTTAGGACATTTTGCCCCCTTTAAATCCTCCTCTTTTCAGAAAAGAATATACATTTACATTTCTTTAGAAAGAAAAAATTAAAAATGACTTTTTAACAAAGTAGGCGTAGTAGTTTGTCCATGTCAAATTAAAGCTCATTATGTGATTCAAAATATTAAAATATTTATTCTAATTCAAATGGCTCTTTTTCTTCCACTTTGTTGGTTGAACTAGATTATTTTTCATAGATTTGACACTTTCAAATAGTCATTAAGTATCATAACTTAAATCAAAATCCTTTGCGATGTCAATGCAACCTTAACATACTCCTTCTGTGGTGTAAAATTTACCATCCTCAGATAATGAAACTTGAAATTTGGCTTAAAGGTTTAAAAACACATTTATGCAAACCCTTCTTGTCAGATATTACATTTATTTTTACTTAGCTTTTATTTCATTTTAAATGGACAGATGTTCACCTAGAACTTGGCTGCAGGATGCATCACTGGTTATAGTGTAAGTTTTTTTAGTGAAATTGTTCTTTACTGAAATATATATATTTTTTTTATTTCCTGAAATACATCCTGGATGTTCAGAGTAATATCAGTGATATGTAGTATTTGTATTTGTTCGTGCATATATTTGGCCCACTAGTATAAATCATTGACCATTTTAAGGAACAACACAAAACATATCCCTGTTTCAGAGCATGGTGTCTGTACCGCGCTGTTGACATGTTTCACATTTAAGTTGAAAGAGAAATTATTTGAAGAGAAACTATTTTTACATTTTTTTTAACATAATATAGTTGTGTTTTATATGTGAAAATTGTGTATTTCAATCATATTGTGTTCTAATAAGGGGTTAGAAGTTGTTCTATCACTTCAATGACATGAGTATTTAGAACAGTTGGATTATTATTATTATATTTAATATATATTTATTTATTGTATTATGGGATATTGTTTCATATAAGGAACTGGAAACGACAGGAAATGATTTTATGTATTAACAGACATGATATTAGTCATTAAACTGAATTGTTAAATGTTCAGTTCTTTGTAGAGACGATCTCTGTGGATGTGTCTGGTACATTGTGTACCAGGTTCATCGTTTGCCCCGCTGACTTATAATTGCAGGACCAGCTACAAAAAAAAAAAATAGCATGAAGTACATTTCTGGTGTCATATTAACTACCAGAAAAACTACCAGTGCATTAATGCTCGTCCTCTCCAGTGACTCAGTCAGGTCACGAGGCACAAAGCGTTACAAAAATGCTTTCTCTCTACAGACTCATAATAGAAAGAATTAGTTTGTTCACAATTGTTTTATTGTCTTAAATATATGTTAATAATTATGCCAGAGGGCATCATTTCAAACATGAACCACTCATTCAGCACTTGAAATCGGCCACAGGTGAGGTTGTTGTAGGACCTTTTCAGCGTGCTGTGTTAGAGCGCCATTCAGTGGTCAAACAGAGAACTGAACTCTTAGGGGACGTTAATCACATTTATTTCTTCTGGAGTTTGTTGTTGTGGATTTTGTGTATGCACATCATCCATAGTAACATTACATCTGCAGGAAGCTTCCATGGTTTAGCTGCTCCAGTTTCACGCTGAAGTCCTCGGTTTCTGTGTTGATATAAAAACATTTCATCTGTCCCTCTTCAGAATAACAGCAGTGGTGTCTTTTATGAAAAGGTGACAGATTAAAGTGGCAGCAGTTCTGGACTTAAAGTGATTTGCTATATGTATAAATCAATCATCAGGAGGCACACACACACATTCATAAATTATTTCCACGTGCTGGGAAACAATTATTTGTACAAAAAGACAAAAAATACCTTTACACTGGTGTCTTATTCCCAGTATTTTTTTCCTTCTACATGGACATGACAACGTTTCAACCTCAGAAAGTCTTTAGTTAAAAAAAAAAAAATTCATGTAGAATAAAAATAATTGGAAATGAGACAGCAGCTGTGTGACATTATTATACAATATTTTTTTATACAATCATAGTAATAATATAAAAAAGAAGACTGCAAAAAAAAGAACAATATAGTCAACAAATACCACATAATATATAAAAAGAAATAAGTGCATGCAGGAATGACGGGGGACGTGAGATGAATATGTAACTTTGTAGTCACAATATACAACACACATTGGTGAAGGAGAGAGAAATACAAAAAATAAGTTATAAAACTCAACATTTGTCATCAAGGCAGTCTGTGGCGACTGATACATCTGTGTTGTGACCCACACTTATCTGAGTAAAGGATAATTCACAACTCCACCCATTTTTTTCTGACAAAACCTCACAAATTACCCATAATTCAAATAGTAATGAGCAATACGGCTCCTAACTCTTCTGTTCTTTCTGCTGAACTTGGTTTAAGGTTCGACCTTTATTCTCGTTCTGTCTGGCTGACCTCTTTTTTTTTCATTCCTCTTACAAGAATAGCCTCAATTCAAACAGTAAATCCACATCTATTCAGCGAGCTGTTTTTGCTGTCTCATCATTGTACAGTACCGACTCTCCAGTCTTCTCACCTCCGCCATGGCAAAAGGCTCTTGACTCTTTATTCTCCCTCAGACTGAGACACTGAGGCAGGGGAGGGCACATTTATAAAAGGAAATGGCTTTTGTATGTTTTCAATGCAGTTCTATTAACAACGAGCGGCCATCAGGGCAAAGAAAGGAGTAGGACTGCAGGTGTAGGACTGGTGTAGTGAAGTGCAGAGCATGGCTCGTAATGGCAGTTAATGGGTACAGTACGTACACTTATCGTGTACACAGTATCATTGTACTCACAGTCTCCCTTCCAACTCAAAATAATCGGTTCAGTTCATTCTTTAATGTATCACATGGGAATATTTGGCTTGCAACATGACATAAAAACAGACGGAACGAAGATTCCGTACATTCAAATTTTGGTCAAAGTATGTATGTTTTAGCGTCAAAATGCTGTTTTCCTAAGCCCTTCTTAAACCTTTTCCCACGTGACCTGACGCAGGTTTCAGCATGATGACGCTGCTACATGTACAGTATATATACAGCCTTATAGTCAGTCTATTAACGTTACATACAGTGACTTAAGTGGCTGTCGGACCGACATGGAAGATAAGCAATGTACTGTTGTGTGGACGCCACGTTAGTTCGGATTCGAAATTCACACAATAACAAAAACTAACTAACCGATCAATGCAGCGGTGAACCAGCAACTCCTGTGTTCTGTGAGGTTAAATGACTGTTTTTATGAATGGAGTCTGGTCTGGTAGCTTTGATGTAACGGATTCAGTTCCCCATCGGAAAGGGCTGTCTGACGAAAAAAAAGCTGCCATGGACGGGAGCAGCAGAAAAACACGTTTTAGCAACCTAAGAAATCAATATCAGTTTGATGAGGATTTTTTTAGGTGGCTAAAATGTGTTTTTCTGCTGCTCCCGTCCATGGCAGCTTTACCGTCAGACAGCCCTTTACGATGAGGAACTGAAGCGGTTATATCGCACTCTTCAAAGCCACCAGACTTCACAAAAGCAGTAATTTTACCTCGCAGAACACGGGAATATACATGCAACCCCACTTCAAAATATCTGAACTAACCCTTTCAGTTAAACTTAGCACATCTAACTTTGACTCAGCTAGTGCAAACATTCCCATTTTTCATAACCTTATTGATTAGCTTCATGATTAGCTTACTTTGGTAAGATGAACCGGCCCTTTAAATGTGATCTGTTTTTCTCTGTTTTATGTTATTGTAAACTGAATATCTTCTTTTTTAATTGCTGATCAGATAAAACAAACAATTTGAAGATGCTACAGAGGGCTCTTTGAAATTGTGACGGCATTTTTCACAATTTTCTGACATTTAACAGACCAAACTATTAATCTGCAGATTATTCCCTTGATTGATTAATTAATCAATTATGAAAGTAATCATTAGTTCCAGCCCGATAACAAATCATCGCGTTGTAAAGAAGTAACAAACTGCAGCAGTAATAAAAACAATAAGTACGAGTATTTAAAACAAAAAGAGGTAATAAAAGAAATAGAAACATACAAATGTCCACAGCCTCTCTTCCTGTATTTACCTTATGTAGGACTTTTAGTACAGGTGTCTTCACATACACAACTGAATGTACATGTAAAACCATAGGAATGTACACACAAATATACACACACACACATGCTCACACACTCACTCACACACACACACACACAGGTGCAGTGTTATCAGAGGTCTTGCAGGCTTCGCAGGTCTTTGTGCCTTTCCGCTTAGCTGGATGGTGTCGATTTTGTGTGTGTGTCTGTGTGTCTAGAAGTGTGTCTGTGTGTCTGTGTGTGTGTGTATGTGTGTGTGTCTGTGTGTCTGGAAGTGTGTGTTTGTGTGTGATTTGCTGGCTGAGATGTAAAATCAGGGTTTAACATCCTGACCGGGGCATAAGAGTCCATCTGTATATAGTATATCTAAATCCCTGTCTCTCTCTCGTGCATATGTGTTGTCTCTGTCTAATTGCTGGAATAAAGTGAGTGACATATTTCCATACACACACTGGCAACAATAGAAAGACGCCTCTGAACTCAGCAGTGAGTGCTAAGAATAGAAATTGAATAACTTAGACCTAGATTTGAATAGATTAGCTTGTATCCTCTGTTCCGCCTTCCACGGTGTGACCAGATTACCTCCAGTCGTTTCCCAAAAAGGGGGGTTTTCCTCCAGAGGTGGCAACCCACCGCCGTTCACCCCTGCATCACATTATCATTACATTCCAGGAGCATTTTCGCTCCCTCTCTAAAGAGAAAATCAGGACTCCTGCTGATTGTCTTCAGACTGATTGACTGACTGACGGGAGGAGATAGGGAGAGCCTCTGGGAATTACACTGTCCTCGCAGGGCGCCGGGTTAGGGCTTCGGTCTGAGTCTTTGTGAACTGGCAGACACAAAGGGGGCAGGAATCACATCTGGTTATTTGGAGGACACCCCTCCCACCCCCCTCCTCTTCCTCTCCCTCCTCCATCGCCTCCCCTAACTGCACACATGCACACCTCCACCTTAAACGCTCTCCTAAGAACGATTGATTTTCTCCTTCCTGTTAAAGAGTGAGAGCAAACGCTATAATTAAATTCTCTGCAGTTTGCTTTGCACAATTAAAATTCCCAAATGAAGAACACATGGATTAGTGGTTCTGTAGTTCATTTTACGTACTCTCCTTGAAAAGATGTTCACCTTATAGCCGTTTCACAACCGTCTAATTAACCCCCCCTGTTCACCTAGTGAGTACATACTGGCATGTTTGTTTGTTTTGGTATGAGCCCAGTAGTCTTACGTTGTGTTGTGAGGCTGTTTTCTATGATAAAGCATGCAGAGTTGGTCCCCAGTGGGTCCAGTAACATATGCAAACCTCTCCCCATTGCTCCAATAACATATGCAAAACAACGCCGCTGGCCCCGGCCCCCACGCTCCCACCAACACCAACACCACCCGTTACTGTTCAGATCCCACCCCCTCTCCTCTTACACACACACACACACAAGCCTGTTTGCTTCTCGGATTGTGTTTGATAACTGTGTGTGTGTGTGTTGCTTCAGATTTTAGTCTGTAACAGTCTGAGCTTTGTGTTGGCCAAAGGATTATCACAGCTTTGCCACCAGCAGCTAAGGCAAGGAGCAGAGGAGAGCGGGGCTTAGAGAGAGACACAGTGGATGTGTCGGGACAACTGTGGGAAAACGCGGTTGTGTGTGTGTGTGTGTGTGTGTGTGTGTGTGTGTGTGTGTGTGTGACACAGAGAGAGAGAGCGCTCATGTGTCTGTGTGTGCATGCATGAGAGGCCACGGATGGCTGGTTGTCTGTGTCCACCCAGCGAAGCCCTCAGGACCTTCTCAAACACCCTCCTATACACACACACACACATCCTAAACCGTCGGTCCTCGTCCAGCTTCAGTCCCCTCTCTGTCTGACTGGCAAAGTGTCTCTGAGCAGCTCCTGAAGCTCTTCATGTCACATCAGCAGGAAGTGGATCAGACTCAGATCTCTCCTGCTGTCTCTGCACTCAGAGGGGCCGTTAGTTAAACACCGATGGATGTTTTTAATGCTGGGAAGAGTCTGTCAAGCTAGTTTATGAATGGAAGCAGGAAACGTGTAGATGGAGTGATCATTTTTTATTAGATTTATTTTCTGTCATAAGACATACGCATAACAGAAAAGCATACACAAAAAAAATGTAATCTGACATGGTAAATAGGCTTGCATTTATATAGCGCCTTTCTAGTCTTCTGACTACTCAAACGCTTTACATGTCACCCATTGAAGCAGATTAATTATACATTATACATACACCTACAACATGGACAAAAGACAAAAATGATTAAAAGAAATAAAACTAGTTATAAAAAGCACGTAACATAGATAAGGTGTTATGCATAAAATTAAAGCATGACACAGGATAATATCACTAAAAGTGAATTTATTTGCATACCCAGCGGGTTGTAGCAGAGGTTTACAGAGGGGCAAAAATGAAAATGGTTAAAACTTCCAAAAGTCCAAATGGTAACAAATTTGCTTTATATGTAAGAACATGTATTATGTACGTGCGTAATACTTTTACTTTCATAATCACATGAAATTGTTGGACCCCAGGAAGAGTAGCTTTTGTACTGATAACAGCTAATGAGAATCCAACTGAATAAACAAACCTTCGAGACAACAAATAAAACAACAGAACCATTACTGATATACAAACGGCGTGCCCTTTCACAAAAGTTTTCTCTTTTGGGCGCCCCACGTACCAAGGCTCAGTCCTTACCGCAGTGGCCCAGGGTTTGAATCCGACCTGTAGCCCTTTGCTGCATGTCATCTCCTCTCTCTGTCCCCCTTTCATAACTGTCACTGTCTCTATCAAAAATAAAGGCAAAAGCCAAAAAAATAATCTTAACATTTTTTAATTTTTTTTGCTATTTTCGGTCTGGAAAACAACCACTTGGAATAATCTGGAAGCTGAATCAATCGGCCATCCAGATGATGACATGACTTTTTAAAGGTCTGTTCACATTGGACTTCCATCCTGCGATTCTTAGCTCTATCTCCCATTCTATTTTATTGAAGCCCAAACAACGGACAAATTAAAGCTTGTGTTTCATGTATCCGTGTGATCTCAAGGAGTTCACCTTTTGTTCAACTTGCTCAACTGACTGAGCAAATGTGCACCATTGGCCAATAGAAACACTGATTATTCTAGCTTGTTTCATCTCCATATTTAGTACATAATCACACTACCAGACTACACACTGTAGCATTGCAGTTTGTGAATGCTCTGATCCATGTTTATTTATCGCACACGTCAGAAACTTGACATCACGTCCTTTTTTGGTTCTGTGTGTGAACAGAAGTATAATGTGAACTTACCTTAATTCAGCAGTATGCTCCAATCAAAGTGCATCTTTCTGATGTCAGAATCAAACATTTATCACACCTACTTCATGCAGCGATTGGCCGGCGGTGTGGAGGTGAGGAAGTAAGCATGGTTTGAACTCTCAAGCTGTCTTTTCTTCATTGTTACTACAGTACACAACTGCTTCTGTCACTTTTTGTGTGTACAAACAAGTGCAACACTATAAATCCTTTCCAGGAAAGACTGTCCAAATTGGCCGCCCTCATCTCCATGTGTGAACAATTATCACATCCAGCGTCTTTCTATGACAGACACTTCACCCTGCTTTTATGAAGCGAAGTGCAGTCGCTTGAAACACTTTTGCCTACAGATGTAGTTGGACAACACGGTGTAGGACCTAGTTTCAAGCATAATCCGTCCCTTAGACATGGGGTATTAAAGATGATGATAACAAAGATAACAACAGAAGCATTACTGAGCTGCAACCCAGGGGGTGCTCCCCAGCAATAGTACAGGTGATAGTAAAAGTGATCAGATCTCAGATCTACAATGCTAAATATTTATGCCTTGCAAATTTTGTCAATTTCATTTGAGAATCGCCTGAAAGCCGAACCAGTCAGCAGGTCATTCGTATGATGACATGACTCATTTCAAAGCTCCTTAATGGTGTCAACAACTGTTTAAATCAAGAGCTGTAAATATACAGTAAAGTAATACTTTGCAACGTCAGAGTTTGTTTCTCTTCTCAATTTTAATGAGAAACTGATTTTGGTGGATATTTAAGGAGAAACATTTTCCATGTTTTTCCAATTTGAAAATCAGAATCAACGGGAACAGTTCATATTGACGTATGAGCCAAACAAATGTTCGTTGAGCTCTACCATCATAATTCCGAGTGAACCGAAATTAGTGGATTGGATTTGTCAGGCTAGTTTGCTTTTCATTGTGATCCCAAAATGTTACCTCTTACTTTTATAAAGAAATACATGCATCTAATAAATATTAGTTTAGTGCCAAGAGAGTCAAAGCTAAACCTCAACGATGAAGCGCGTTTTAAAAAAACATCTAAAAATATGCCCGTGTCATATTGACTTTCACTACACAGCCAGACTCTCGAGGACTCTTCTCCAAACCCCTGAGAAAGAAAGAGAAAGACACCAAACTGATACGATCCCACAGGCCCTCGCCCTGTTAGCAATTTAGATGCCTCCGATAGGAAAGCGGCGGATGAGAACAGAGAGTGGGAACGAGAGAGGGATGAAGGTTCATCCAGTTAATTAATATTGTATGAGGCAGACAACTCTTCACACGCACACGCACACGCACGCAGACGCACGCTCACGCATGCTCACGCCAGGTTTTTAGACAACTATCACAGGTTGATGGGAGAATAGGAGGGGATTTCATTTCTTCTTTTTTCCCCTCCTCTCTCTCGTGCTTTCATTCATTGTGTCTATGTGCTGGATCAGAGTATGTGGAGATAACAGGAGCCCAAGGTCAGGGAGGGAGAGACAGAGGGAGACCTACAGCCAATTTACATGAAAGATGAATGGGAAGAGGGGCAGGAAGGGTGGAGGTCGGGGGGGCGGGCGGGGAGACTGTGATCTCCTTAGGGTGCACATGTGTGTTTGTTGGTGTGTGTGTGTGTGTGTGTGTGTGTGTGTGTGTGTGTGTGTGTGTGTGTGTGTGTGCGTGTGCGTGTGCGTGTGCGTGCTCGCAAGAGGTCTGTGATCTCCTGGCCTTTGTGATGGAGATGGGCCCGGCCGGCCTGACCCGATAATGACGCGATGCTCTAATAGCATTCATCCTTTCTGCCGCAAAACTACTCATGCGGAAAAGAGAGAGAGCGAGAGAGAGAGAGAGGGAGAGAGGGAGAGAAAGGGGGGGGAAAAACAAGTGTGAGGGGTAGATGTGGGGATGGAGGAGAGAGGGAAGCAGGAGGAAGGGAGAGGAGAAGAAAAGGAGGGGAGGTTAGCTAAGCTATGTTTAAGAAATGACGTGGGGCACAAATCATTTGTAATCTCGGAATCAGGGTTGAGAGAGGAAGGAGGGGCGCCTTAGATGAGTGTGAAGCTGTGCGTGTGCGTGTGCGTATGTGTGTGTGTTGTATGTGTGTGTGTGTGTGTGTAACATTAGCAGTAAATGCACTGTGCCTGTGTCTCCTCTCTCTCTCTTTATCAGTGTATATTTGCTGTGGGCGCTGGAGCATGGAAGGCTTTCAGAACACTGGCCCATAGGGGACGGGACCCTGTGTCCAACACACACACACACACACACACACACACACACACACACACACACACACACAGACAGACGGTTACTTATCATACAGGGTCATTACAGGCCTCTAACTATAGCCCCAGTAATCACTGGTTTATATCAGCACCCATATTCAGCGTACAATACACAGCAGCTCGTATCAATGGAGAGCATGAGAACGAGAAGAGGGAGAATGGGACACAAATGGAAGCTTAAACCACCACATTTGGTTTTCTTATAACAAGCTCCTTTCATTTTCTCTGTGTGTACTTAGACTAAGACGGGTACTCCTAATACTGTAAAGCAGCGGAGAGAAGACCGGGGTCGAACCCCTGCCTACTGCTACAACTGCTCCAGGAAAGGACACTTTGGCCATGTGAGTAACTCTCTCCGTCTTCTTTTATGTAGGTGTGTGTAGGTATTTACCATTTAGCATGCTTTTTCTCTAGTATCATGGCCAAAATAAAGCCCAGGGTGATGGCATTACACATTTCCAGTCAAATTAAATAGGTTGGAAAGTTTATTTACTCTTTAGCTACAAATCAGAAGTGGTTTGAATCTCACCACACCGCAGAGGTTCTCCTTATTTTTTACATGCAATAAGAGAGCTGTTTGGAGCAAATAATGTGTTTCGTATCCAGTTTCTTCAGGTTTGCTCATCAGGCTAAACTTCTAGAGATTCGGTATGCAGTGAGATTTTAACTTCTACACTAATGTGAAAGAATATGTTGAAATCCCACACACTGTCAGCTTTTAGTTTATTAGACGTTTTGGTCATGAACCTTTGTCAGGCATCAATCTTTCATGTCACATGATTTCATTTTCCTATACACGTCTACCAAGTGTGAATAAGTTAAAAGCTTTAACTCCTACAATAATATGCAGTAATTGGTTATAAAGGCGGAGGAATAAGGGGGACAACGAGACTTTTTGTCCCCCCATTTTCAGGTGTTATGGTAATAACATTGTATGTGATTTTTCTGTGTGTATTCTGTCAGGCGTGTAATCGGCAGAGGATGTTCAATGGGACGTATCCCAGCACCCCGTTCATCAACCACTACGACACTAGGAAAGAAATCACAAACAGACAACAATGGATAAAATCAAAGGTTAAAGGTAAGTCACACACAGACACAATACAGTATGTGTTCTTCTTCATGATGACTGCAGTCATCACTTGTCTCTTCCCTCTGGCCTTATAGCACTATAACAAGGTCGCATGTGTGTGAGGGTTAGTTCTGGAAGAAGCATTCATATCCTTCACTTAAGTAAAAGTACCAATACATACAATACATGTGAGAAGTTAAGTGGGGAAATGTCTCTTTGGTGGAACAGCAACAACTCATAGACATCTGAAACATGACAAGGAACCCCAAGTAAACAAGCAAAAATGTGTGGAACTACTGGTTTAATCTTTAACAATGCATTGTATTTTATGAAAATGATTATGCGTTAATAAAATTTTTATCTAAAAAATAAATAGTAACCTCAAATGTAGTGGACTGGAAGTAGCATAAAACTTAAGGACAGTACTTGAGTAAATGTACTTAGTTACTTTACTGATTAGGGGTCTAACAGTACACAAAAGGTTTGACACAGTACGTGCTATGGCTTTGGATTCATGCTTTGAACAAAAGATTACATTTTGAAACACTAAACTGTTGACTTCACTTAAACATTTATATATGGTCACTAAGTAATTGTAATGGACAAAAACATATGGTATTGATCCTCTAATGGAACTACAACATAGCAGAGCTCCAGCACTTAAACCCTGTGTTCTCCATGATGTGTGATTATGGTTTAGGTATCACTCCTATGCTATTATGATTGTGCATGTTTAATGGAGCTATTTGCAGAGATATATTAGCTGACTTGGGTTAAATATCAACATAGCTTTTGTCAAACTTGACTTTTCATGACAGAAAAAAAGATCAGATAAGTAATTAAAGCCTTTTTGTTTCTGTTTTCCCCAGAACTGAAGAAAAAGGGCTTGTTTTCTACCAGTTCTCAGACCCCTCTCACTCCAGGACCGCCTAATAAGAAACAGAAAATCAGCCATTACAAAAGCAACCACCAGTTTAACCACACACCTCGCCAAAGCCCCAACAACCACAAACGCAGCCATATCTTTTTTAATGACAACGATGGCTTTGGTGCAGCAGCAGCACCACCCAAAACAAATAACTACAACAAGTACAAACAGGGAAGTACTGGCCATGTGAAACCGTGGAAACCCAAGAGACCAGTTCCCACCTCCAGAGAGCGTCTCCCACCAACTAAACTCATTGTGGATGAAGCAGATGACTTTCCAAGAGGTAGAGGCAAAGGAGAGGATACAGAGAAGAAGAGGAAGAGGTCAAGGAACAGGAAGAAATCGCTACCAGAAGGACACGGAGAGTGCAGACCGGACCGTCTCTTTGGGACTATACCTGAAGAGATGCAGGGGTTGGCGTCAAAGCCACAGAAAGGAAAGAGGAACAGGAGAAGTCGAGCCTGGAAGAACGCTGACAAAAATAATGATGAACAGATGTACCCGACGGATGAGAACCTGTTTATCATCAAGCAGAGGAAACGCAGGAGATAGCATCAGTTAGGTGTCGGGGTCTCTATGACCAGTACATAAAGTATGTGTTCATGATATTTAGGGACGTGTCAGACTTCTTGACTCAGGTCTCGCTGCAAAACAGTTGAAGTCGCCAGTGCTGCTTTATGGGGTTCATAGGCCTTATTTATGGTAGATGTTTTGACATGTCACGGTAGGAAAAGCACAGGTGTAAATGATAAAATTCGGGTAAATTGTGCATGCTGACTCACTGTCACACTGTCGGGGCTTACTGGGACACTTTACAAGAACAGAGCCATTGTTAAAGGATAGGTACACAATTTTTCAAGTCTGTCTTAAAGCAAAAATGAGGTTCTGTCTATGTGAACATTGGAACAAGTTTTTCTTGCTGTACTCATTCCTCCTGTTCATACTGGTCCCATACTGAGATTCCTCCCTACGGTAATACACTCACTCTCACGTAGAAGCACCACAAAACGTCGCACTATGTCAATTGTCATGCGTGCAAAAGCCTGACTGTCAACACCAGAAGCGCATTTTTCTATGCCAGTCAACAAGCGATTCTGCTTCTCTGATATTTTCTATCTAGCTCTCTTCCTGTCTGCCTGTCTGCCTGTCTAACTGTCTGCCTGTCTGTCACTGAGTGTGTGTGTGTTTAGTGTTTTTAGTGTGTTTAGTGTGTTTGCTCATCTCTTGCTCTCTGTTTAGACACAACTGACAAATATGTTGATTAAGTACGTAATTTAAAGCCCATGATCACAAACAGCAGTGACACAAGGCTATTTCTAATAAATATAGTGGATCCATTTTGAAATACGATTGGGAAGGAATCTGAGGAATTAAAACTCCGGAAAAACAGCAGGGAGAGAGGGGAGGGAAGTCAAAGGCGTTCATGGATGCATATTTTATCATCTCATCAAAATCAGATAATTTATCATTTATAACGACACACACCTACGTTGGAACATTGGAAGCTCTTTATGATCTTTTAATGTCCAGTGTGAACAGGGGGGGTGATTAAAACAAGCAAAACCTGTTATAAAGTTCATATGAGCACCTGACTGTTGTTTTAAGACAATTTGTGAAGCTACCCTTTAATGGTATTAGTTCTAGCTGTACAAGTTTCTCCTTGTGGTCAGTGTGACAATTATAGCGCATATTCAAACAGTGGCATCGTTTTCACATCTAAGTCACTGTTAATACAATCTCTGGAGTTGGAGATGAGAGACGACGTGTATGACCTGATTGTTTCACAAGAAGCCAGTTTACAAGCTAATTGTAAACCAATAAAAAAAAAAAAAAAAACGTCAGACGATAGCTGGTGGGTTCCAAGATTGCATATCGGTCAATGCGTTCCGCCACTTTTGCTCTCCACACGGACTGTTTACCTGCATTCAACCAAAGCCTGCTTGAACGTGATAACAAATGGAAACCAGAACGCTTCCGGTACCAAAATCTTGTCCCATTGCCTACAGATCCTACATGTGAACGCAGAATCTGTTTATATAGATTACCGTTTATCTATTTGGAGATAGACGATTAAGAGCCAGTTAAGAGTTTATACAGTCAGTTCAGTAGTTATTTAAGGAAACAAATCATCTCCACAGTTCTGATCATTCTCAATTAAACAACAGGATAACTTGCATTACTTATATATTGAAACAGTGAATAATTTTATTGCATCAATTTATCAGCAAATTGTTTAATAAGTAATGTGTAAAGTTGATCTATTGATGTCATTGGTATCATATTCTCTCATTTCTTTGCTCACATTAGTTGCAAAATTTGAATTCAAAACAGACTCTGCTCTTTGAAGTATAGTAAGATCATGTCATAGTGCCTCTGCTCTGAAGTCTTAAAGTTGTTGCTGCTGTTTGCCGTTGGAACCAGAGGGTGGTGAATTTTTCTATAAAACTCATAATTTGTAAATGATCTAAATATATGAATTTGCTGTAAATACCTCTGTTAAACACGTTTGATGCAAATCTGCCAAGAGTCGCCTCGCCAGTTCTTTTGTGATCTGGATAGAAAGCATCTCTGACATGCAGCCCTGACAGTATTAACACTTTTAACCATCCTTCTATTTCAATTCAGGTGTACATGGTCTTATTTGTCATGATTATAACATGATGAAATAACATAACATGAAAGAGTGTGTCACGGTTCCTTGATAACATGAATACTGGCTGCTCTTGGATGAATACAACTTGAATCTGCGCTGTCTGACTCATTAGTTCTGTGATTCAGGAAGAGAAATCAGTTGTGTGCTCACATGGTTTATTCAGTAACTTCCATAATTATTCATATTGCATTTCTGATGTAATTTATGTAGATAATACATTAAAATCATTTGGTTTCAGTCCTTAAATGTCTCTTTTTTTTCACACCAGATGAGATACCTGCAAGGTTGTAAGGTATGGGAATATCACTCGTCTAGTAGGCTCCACAAAGATCTTGTAGTGTACTGTTTAGCTGTAAAATGAGAAAGTTTGTGACCCGGCATCCATGTTGAGATCAGTTGAGGAAATATCAAGCACCGCCCATCAGCCGGAGCAAACTTTCTTATTTTACAGCTGAACAGTACACTACAAGATGTTTCTGGAAACATTTGAGGCGAGAAATAGGCATTAACGTAACAGAAAGCTGCCTCCGTTGAATGAACAGCCGATAGTAACGCTCTCTCTCTGAAATTACATGAGATTGGCCAAAGTCTCCCGTCACAGGTTAGATTTTTTAAAGCAAAAGCAGCCATGAGGAGGTGCTGAAGTCTAGTTATCTCTCAGAGCACTTGAATTACAATATTCTAAAAGGTTATTTTACCCAATGATGCCAAAAATATTCTGCCTACTGCAGGTTTAACTTCGGCTGTGTTTCCTCCACCTGTTGAAACCATGGATGTATTAAAGGTCCCATATTGTAAAAAGGGACATTTTCATGGCTTTTATATTATAAAGCAGGTTTTTGTTCTATATAAGTACTGTGAAAGTATCGAAAAGCTTAATCAACAGAGAAACACACACACAGCCCATATTCAGAAACTGAGCTTTTGAAACAAGCCATCAGGATTTCTGTCCATTTGTGATGTCACAAATCTACAATATTTAGAGCCTTTACACAATTTTTAACGTAAACATTCTAGATGTGTCCTAGTTTATTCCTGGTTGCAGTGCAAGACCTATGGAAAGGAGGCTGGGTCACGGGCGGACACGGGTCTTGGGGGTATGGGGTATGACACATGCACAGTGTAACTGAAGCTGCGGTCGTGCGTTGCGATTGGCTCAACTTTGGCGAGTGCAGGCCAGATTTTATTGCGCATGTGTTGTGAACCCAAAGATATGACGCGTTGATAGATAGATAGATAGATAGATAGATAGTAACTTTATTGATCCCGAGGGAAATTCAAGTTTCCAGCATCACAGTTCCATAGTGCAAAACATGTTAGTAAAAAGGCAGTAAAAAAGTTAGTAGTGCAAAGTACAAAAAAATATACCAGATATAAAAATACAAGGAGATGAAGAAAACTGTTAAAACTGAATATAGTGCAGGATAACAGCTGTGATACACGACTATTAAAAAAGTGAATATAGTGCAGAAGAGACTGTTAAAAAAGAGTACAGTGCAGGGTAACTCCAGTAGCTTAGTCTAAAGTGCACTGTGTGCATTATTATCTGTCCTGTTGATGACACGTGACCCAGCCTCCTTTCCATAGGCCTTGGTTGCAGTGTATGTGAATGTCATCAGCTGACAGGAAGTACACATGGACCCAAGCAGACAGAGTGGTAAATACAGGCATATTCAGGCTGACAGTATGGGGACAAAATAAAGTTGTTTTTTTACATTACAGCATGTAAACATGTTCTAGTAGGAACACAAAATACAAGTATGAACCTGCAAAATGAGCACGATATGGGACCTTTTAAAAGAACAGTCACCGAAGCCCTCATGTGTAATATGACGTAATTCCCACACTTAGCGTCAACCAGTGAAGGCAACAGATGAGAAGCTCGTGACGCGTTACGTCGCTCCGCCCCGCGCTGCTGTGGAGACAAGCAGCAAAGTGGACACATCCTCAGTTGCACTTGGACTTTTGTTTGCGTTGTAAACAGCTTCAGTGTGAGCGTACTCACCTCGTGTGACCATAGTCAGTGAGCTGGACAGTGTCTTGACTCGGTAAAGAAGAGGAAATGGAGAAGGGTTTGTCCCAAACTGGGGACAGCAAGCTGGACCAGGCTGTCAAACAGTGGCTGCAGTATGACAAGGTAAGCTAACGGCTAGCTTCATGTTCCTGTGACAGCTTGTCAGTTTGTTACCTGGCTGGTTATATAAGTGATCCAGTGTGTTGGGTCAAACCAGTGACCTGCAGTGATGATTACAGTGTGTAGTGTACTAATGTAGGTGTTGTTTATAACATTAGGAAAACGAGTAAGTGTAAAATGAAAACACTGTCACTGCAAATGACACTAAAGTGGCATCAGGTACTGTGAGAGTGAAACTATACACACAACTGGTGTTAATCACTAGCTTTTGATCAATTCAACTTTATTGTGTGATGTTATAATGCTGTAATATATTATATATATATATATATATGTATATATATATATATATATACATATATATATATATATATATAATATTTTATAGGTTTATAATATCTTAATCAGTATAATTAACAATTCTGGAAAGATAGATAGATGGATGGATGGATGGATGGATGGATGGATGGATGGATGGATAGATAGATAGATAGATAGATAGATAGATAGATAGATAGATAGATAGATAGACAGACAGACAGACAGACAGACAGACAGATAGATAGATAGATAGATAGATGACTAGATAGATAGATGGATGGATAGATGGATGATAGATAGATAGATGGGTGGATGGATGGATAGATAGATGGATGAATAGATAGATAGATGGATGGATAGATAGATAGATAGATAGAAAGATAGATAGATAGATGGATAGATAGATGGATGAATAGATAGATAGATGGATGGATAGATAGATAGATAGATAGAAAGATAGATAGATAGATAGATAGATAGATGACTAGATAGATAGATGGATGGATAGATGGATGATAGATAGATAGATGGGTGGATGGATGGATAGATAGATGGATGAATAGATAGATAGATGGATGGATAGATGGATAGATGGATGGATGGATGGATAGATAGATAGATGGGTGGATGGATAGATAGATGGATAGATAGAAAGATAGATAGATAGATGGATAGATAGATGGATGAATAGATAGATAGATGGATGGATAGATAGATAGATAGATAGATAGAAAGATAGATAGATAGATGGATGGATGGATGGATGGATGGATGGATGGATAGATGGATGAATAGATAGATAGATGGATGGATAGATGACAGGGGAATATATAGACAGTATTCAATTCGAAACCAATAGTTATTGTCAATTAATTTCTAGTATGACCTATAAAGTCAGCTCAGTTGAACATGCAAAATGAAGCAGGTCTTCATGGTAGCTTACCTTTTTACCTTATGATTACTACCAAATCACATAGTTCTTTCCAGGAAACATCCAAGTAAAATGTTTGGAAATAACAGACCTGTAACACAAAGCATTACCTTCTCGGAGTATCTAGTTACATGAATGAAAAGCCTAATATATTTATGCTGTAAATACATTAAACAAATGTAAAAGCTTCACATTCAGTTCCTCTCCCTCCCTGCTGTCCTCATCGAAAGCACAATGGACTTCCTCCATACAGACTGATATGCTGATCGTTAGTAATTTCACAGAGAAAAAGCTTGGGTCACAAGTGGTTAAAGAGCACACAGATGTGTAACCAGACTAACATGCATCCGGCCAACACAACCAAGACATTCATGGTCTTAAAGAGACATGGGATGCCACTAATCAGGTCACATTGGAAAAGGGAGGCTGGCTCATTAGTCTGAACATAATTGCATTAGGGCAGCTTGCTCAGTGGACCATTTGAATAGGAATTTATTTATGGTTGCCATTTGTAACCAGACTAATTCTTTAGTACAGTTTTTACTTTGTTTAAGTAATGAACACATCATTCATTCACATTGAAATGCACCATAGTTTACCTGAGTTTTGCTAGTCAGTCACTCAGGAGAACAAATATCCTCGACACTGCACACAATCTGAATTAGAGCTGAAACAATCAATGAGTTTATTGATGGAAAATGAACTATTTTCATTTCACTTTCTTAGTTTTTTAGGAACAACATACTTGGAACAACATTTCTGCCATCCAGCTAACTTCCAACTGCAGTCATTGGCAAAGATGTGTTCTGAAACTTCCACTTGGACTCAAAGATGAGCTGCTTAGATTTTGAAGGTCAATGGTCAAGGTTACTATTACCTCACAAAACACATTTTTGGCCATAACTCAAGAATTTATATGCTAATTTTGACAAATTCATACAAATGTCTAATAGGATAAAGTGATAACATTTACAGACATGGATGTAAAGTGCAACTTGACTGGTTGGCAGAGGCATACAACTGCGTGGCGGTAATTCTAGTTTAAGTAAATTTCAAAAGTAAAACCGCTAAAACTTCACTTAATAACAAACCAATTGGCAACACTAAGAAGTAACACAAAAGTTAGACTAAAACTGACTTTTTAAATGTTACATTAGAAATCATACTGACTTTGCTAACCTGATCTCCAGTTGTAAGCTCTACATTCTAATACATATATGTAAATGTTGGATTTATTCCCATGTATAACAAAATGTGGGCATGATTTCTTTCCCCAGAATCCCAAGACATTGTCGATGGTGCAGGACCTGGTGAAAGAAGGAGCGGTGGAGGCTCTGAAGAAATGTTTCTCCTCCAGGATGGAGTTTGGTACGGCAGGTCTGAGAGCAGCCATGGGCCCTGGCACAACCTGTATGAATGACCTCACTATCATCCAGACCACACAGGTTGGTTAATAGAGAAACTACTACCACACATTAAGCATCAAGTCACATGCAAAGCCAGACATTCACATTATTGATTTTTGTTCTGTGCTTTCTGAAGAGATACTCCAAACTCTCGTGGTTGGCCGCATAGCTCACGGCAACATCTTGTTACACATCATTGTAGGATCTCAGTGCAGCTACTTTTCTCCCCGACTTCCTGTAGCTGTTGTTAAATGTCCTTCACACACAAGTTTTCTCTTATTTCCCCAAATGTTTTCCCCCTGCCAGGGTTTCTGTCGCTACTTGGAGGAAACTATTGATAACTTTAAGGAGCGAGGGGTGGTGATTGGGTACGACGCCCGGGCCCACCCTCCTAGCGGGGGCAACAGCAAGCGTTTCGCCAGCCTGGCTGCAGCTGTGTTCATCGGCCGAGGGGTGCCGGTCCACCTCTTCTCTGACATCACCCCTACACCCTTTGTGGTAATCACTTGAACTTCTGTAATTTCCTCATTTGGGTTTTTTTTTTGCATTGCTGAAACAGTCACAGTTGATGCAATACCTTAAAACGGAAGTATCATTTTACTGCTTACAATTACATTTAAACATGCTTAATATTATATTTGTAGGGTGAATTTGTGCTGGAAACCAAGATCAGTTTGTCTGGTTTAGCAGGTGAGAGTGGGACAGAAGCTAAAGGGCAAATTCCATTCAAAAAGTACACTTCCCCTTCGTATACTACAGGTTACATAACGCACATAGGATTCACTGACTTATACTCAGTTTAAAACTTGTGACCATTCACATGACTTTGTGTCTATAGTCGACTACACATGCATAAAACCATACAAGATATTCTTTAGGGCTGTACCAAATGTAATTTTTTACATTCAAAGTTTCTGTTGAGGTTTTCGAATGAAGCTTTGAATGTCTTTCGTCATATTTTATGATATCATCACCCTAAAAAAATGGAAAACTAGAATTACCACCTCGTGGTTGTATGCCTCCGCCAACCAGTCGAGTTGCAGCTTACATCCATGTCTGTCCAAAATGTTCTCACTTTATCATTTTATCCTATTAGACATTTGTGTGAAATTGTCATAATTAGCATGAATTAATTATGAACAGTTATAATATTCTTCAAGGACTGGTTATATACATCTGTCAACATTTGTTTGTATTTTTTCTCTCACATTGTGTGCTTGCAGTATACTGTATATTATATATGTTATGATCTAGTATAGTCTGATTTTTGAGTGACATATTTCCCTCCGACTCCCTGCAGCCTTTCGCAGTTTCACAGCTGGGTCTGTGTGCTGGTATCATGGTGACGGCCTCTCACAACCCCAAACAGGACAACGGCTACAAGGTAACCGCTTTTACTTACTTACTTGTTTATTTAATGATGTTGTTAGTTGTTTGCTTTGGCCCTGATTCATATTTGACGGTTTTGAAAATTTAAACTGACAGTGCTCCCAGCGCTCGAAATTAAGGATGTCCCGTTGTCCCGGAGACAATAAAAATAGCACCTGGGACACAAAGATACAGTGTCCAGTGACCCTGTGGTCATCAACATGCTGAGGTGGCTGAATAACACCAATGGCGGCAGCAAAGAAAGGAAGCCCCCTGAAGCACTTATTTCAATGTAGTAGCAGCTAATGCTACTGTGTGTTGCTAGTAAGTAGTAGAGGAACTATGTCCATTATTTTGGTGGATGCCAAGTTTTACTAACGGGCAACATATTGCAATCTGCAGAAGGTAAATACCTCTGTGTGTGTATTTTTTAACTGCTTCATCAGAATGTAGTGTGTTAAAGGCAGATGTTTATATTTTTTGTTTGTTTACTTTGAATAATTGCATTGAAAAATGTAATCTGATTAGCATAATTTGAACTTTAATCTATAAATTTAGAATTCCAATAAACTTGAAACTGTAATGAAACTGTATTTGAACTGTATACTTCCACATTCAGTTCTCACATTTCAAATTCAGTCGTTGCAATTCAATTTCAGTCCGTGTACGTTTTGTTTATTGGATTAAATCCAAAAACAGAAACAAGATAATTACTCATATCTTCTTTTCATCCTGCTGGGTGTAACAGCGGGCTGGTGGCCAGCAGCAGCGCTTGGTCTAACCTGTGTAACAGCAGCAACAGAAAGTTTGCTGAGTAAAAAGCAAACTTTGAAAGTTTTCTCTTGCTGCTGTTACACAAATTAGACACAGTTTGCTCATATCGGCAAATTTTCTGTATAGCTCCGGGGTCCACAGCGGGCTGGTGGCCCGCGGCAGCGCTGTGTTTAACCTGTAAACTTTCAGAGTTTACTCAGCAAACTTTCAGTTGCTGCCATTACACAGGTTAGACCAGCCTGATCTCACAGACTCGTTTCGTTTCTCCCCGCCACCAGGAGACTACTTCACCAGGAGGAGAGCGGCGACTCAATAAAAAATAAATAAATGAAAAGTAATTAGCAGATTCATCAATATTGAAAGTAATAGTTAGTTACAGTCATAATGCATTGTTCTATCTGCTGCTCTGTCTGTGTCTCAGGTGTACTGGGAGAACGGAGCCCAGATTGTGTCTCCTCATGACAAAGGTATCTCCAAGGCCATAGAGGAGAACCTGGAGCCCTGGCCTGAGTCCTGGAGCACAGAGGAGGCCCTGAAGAGCCCCTTGCTCAAAGATCCCTACCAGGACATCCACACAAAATACTTCAAAGCCATCCAGAACCACTGTCATCACAGGTGCTGCATAGATAACTACCTACTGAGCAGCAAATACCACAACTTAAATACCACACTTTAAAAACACCTGAGAAAGGCATGACGTAGAACGAGATAAACTGTTCCATTGATGATTGTCATCGTTGTGCTTTGCTGCTTAACGTTTGAAATGCATATATGAGATACCACTGTAGGGCATACTAGGACACACACACACAATACTACAGAGTTGAAATGAGGAAGAACACATGGAAAGAAAAACAATGTCTTGACTCTAGCTTCTTTCTTCACAGGGACATAAACAAGAGTTCAAAGGTGAAAATTGTGCATACATCTGTGCACGGCGTTGGCCACGCATTTGTCCAGTCAGCTTTCAAGGCCTTTGACCTTCACCCTCCATATGCTGTAGAGGAACAGAAAGATCCAGACCCCGAATTCCCCACCGTCAAATATCCCAATCCTGAGGAGGGAAAGGGAGTCCTGGTATGTTCTGAACATTCACATCACATGCAGTCATATTTAGACTCCACTGGTGGACCCTCTAGGGTGGCCTTAAAATTGAGAAAATACGATGAAGTGCCCTCTAGGGAGCCCTTCCAGTAGAGAAAACGTGACGTAGTGCCCTCTAGGGGGCCCTTCCAGTAGAGAAAACGTGACGTAGTGCCCTCTAGGGGGCCTCCAGTAGAGAAAACGTGACGTAGTGCCCTCTAGGGGGCCCTTCCAGTAGAGAAAACGTGACGTAGTGCCCTCTAGGGGGCCCTTCCAGTAGAGAAAACGTGACGTAGTTCTCTCTAGGGTGGCCTTAAAATTGAGAAAACATGATGCAGTGCCCTCTAGGGTGCCCTTCCAGTAGAGAAAATGTGACATAGTGCCCTCTAGGGTGGCCTTAAAATTGAGAAAACGTGATGCAGTACTATATAGGCTGCCCTTCATGCTCAAAAACTTTCTGCGCGCTGGTGCCCCATGGCGTGGAGCTGGTGCCCTTTTTTTTTTTCTGCCACCGCTGATAGACGGTGTGTTTTTGTTGAAGGTGTAATGTGTGTTTTGCAGACACTGTCGTTTGCACTGGCAGACAGGGAGGGGGCGACTGTTGTGTTGGCAAATGACCCTGATGCTGATCGACTGGCCATCGCTGAGAAGCAGGAGAGGTCTGTGTTTGTGTGTATATGATTGTGTTTTTATGCTTATTCCATCCTTGAACATTTTAACACTGTCCACAATGTCAATGATAAGTTGATTTGATCTGTAGTTATCTGATGTAAATGTATCTAGGGTCAGTTGACAGCCAAGGAAAACTTCCTTTTGCTAGGTCACAAGGTATAAACTGGGCTGATGCTTGATGATAGAAGCCGGCTAAGAAGAGTGTGCATTAAATTCTGGCCGCCTAGAACTACCCACCTGTATAAGAGCTGCATGCATGCGCCAATATGAAAAATTAATTATCTTGGTATATGATATTGTGATTAAATCAAAGGAAAAATTACGCATAAAAAATAATATAATGTATAAAAACTTGACAACTTTTTGTTGTCATTGAAGCACATCCCACCCTACACATGCTACAAGTGCAATTCCTTTGCGAAGGAGTTTTTGAATTTGGAGAAATGTTGTAAATCAAGATGATGAGGCATGTATATGGAAAGTGGGTTCACCAGAGCCATAGCCAGGAATTTAGAAAATAACTAACCACCAAAATCCTTGTGAAATGTGAAATTGAATAGTCTTATAGTATAGAATAGTATTAATCTAACTGTTTAGTTATATGATCTGCGAGTTTTATCATTGTCTCAATGCTGTTTTAAAGTCTTCTCCACACTGCCAAGAAAGTAAGAAAAAGAAAATACTGAATCCCTTTTTATTAATATTTTACTTTATTTAGTTTTTGCCAGAAACAGTCAACTTTTAAATACTGTATGTTGAGTGAGTCCAAAAATATCAGAATCATCCCATGCGTAATTTTTGCGTAATAGCAGATTATGAGCCTCTTGTGTCGTTAAAACCCTCAAATTTCCAAAACCAAAACGGAGGAAATGCTGTGAATAACACAGACTGGTGATATTATGTTTGTTTACATGCCTGTACTTCAATAACGTCTCTCTCTCTCTCTCTCTGTGTCAGTGAACAGTGGCGAGTGTTCAGCGGTAATGAGTTGGGAGCGTTGCTTGGCTGGTGGATGTTCCGCTGCTGGAAACAGCAAAACTCTGACGCTGCTACTGTGAAGAACCTTTACATGCTGGCAAGCACCGTCTCATCCAAGATACTGCGCGCTATCGCTCTCAAGGAAGGCTTCCACTTTGAGGTAACGCTAGTCAAGTTCAAGGCATAAAGCACAAAACATACTCTACTAAATGTTTTTAAAAGAGCAGATGTAAACAGATCGGATCAGGATGTCCTCATGATCATAAAATGCTGTCAGCAATGCTAATATTAAGATAAAATGTAGCTAATGGATATTAACAATACAGTTAAATGCACTCTATTGTCCAGCAAATGTTGGTGGAATTCATATTTGAAACCACACGTGACGATTACCTTCACCACTGTTTGGACAGGAAACACTTACAGGGTTCAAATGGATGGGAAACCGAGCTAGAGACCTTTTGGACCAGGGCAAGACTGTTCTGTTTGCCTTTGAGGAGGCCATAGGTATGCACACATGCATGCACACACACACAGAAATTAATGTTTTCCACGTGGCATCACATTATAAGAATTGTTCTTGTAATGATCTTCACAATGTCCCAAGATAAGTTGATTTGATTTGCCTAAAAGTATTCATCTGATATAAGTTTATCTAGGGTCTGCTGACAGACAAGGACAGAATCCTTTTGCCAGCTCACAAGATCTAAACTGGGCCGAGAAACCTTACTTGATAATAGAAACCGGCTAAGAAGAGTATGCATAGAAGTAAATGGATAAGAATGATGTATAAAAACTTTAACATTTCGTTGTTATTGAAGCACTTTTTATTAAAACATGTAGAATGGTAAAGTTTCTTAAAGGGACACCGTGTACAATTTGGTGGCACCTAGTTGTGTGGTTGCAAATTGCAACCAACTGAGTACCCCTCCATCCTCCGTTTCCAAGACTGCGGTAACGTAAGCCGCTGTGTACAAAATCTTGGTAACGTCATCCGCCTTGCTCAGAGGCCATCCTTACCATAATAACACTACTTTAGGAGCAACGAAAGTCAGACGGCGGCTGGCGATGCCACGGCTCACGTTACTAGGATGGGGGCCCTTTGTGTTTGGTGTTGGTTAATGCGACAATGACAACACTTAAACTAAACTTTTTAAAATTAAAACATGTAGTTAAATTGCTTATTTGTCCTATACCTAACATATTGCAATATAGATATATGAACTGCTCTAACACTACATCTCATAATACTTGACAGCCCACCTACACCTTCAGAAGCTTCCTCTGTGGCCTCCTGCCTGACAATGCATGTAGCAGCAAATGTTTACTGAAGTGTATCCACACTGGTGATCTAACCATGTTGCAAGCATGAAAATAGCAGACGTGTCATCTGAGGACCTTGGTCTTGGTTAGTCAGCGGTCAAACACCATGCAGTGGGTTAAAGGTCGTTTGAGGTTGATATGACAGATGTTCACTCAAACACACACACACACACACACACACACACACACACACACAACATCACATACTTTAGATCATTCCCATGTAACATGATTATGAGGCTGTAAATGGAATCACATGCCTTTGCACGCACTGTTAATAAAAGGAGCAAGTGACCTACAGCGGCTGGTGGTTTACGCATACCGGGGATGAACTGAAAGTGTGTGTGTGTGTGTGTGTGTGTGTTGCAGGGTATATGTGTAGTCCCTCTGTATTGGACAAGGATGGAGTGAGTGCTGCAGCCATAGCAGGAGAGATGATTTCCTATCTGGCCACGAAAAGCTCCAGCCTTTCTCAACAAGTCACTGCCATCTATGAAGAGTAAGACACATGTGTATATTATACTCACCCGGCTTTGATTTATATTACTACTGTAAGATACTGCAGACTTTAACTCTGTCTCTTCTCTACTCTCCTCCTCATCATCAGGTACGGCTACCACCTCAGTAAGAACTCATATTTCATCTGCCATGACCAGGACGTGATCCGCAGCTTGTTCGAGCGCCTGCGCAACTACAGCGGCCAGAAGGACTCGTATCCCACTGAATGTGGTCGCTTCGCCATCTCTGCTGTACGAGACTTGACCACCGGCTACGACAGCAACCAGACCAATAACAAGGCTGTAAGTGCACACATGGACACACGTACAGTACATCCACTCAGAGCAGGACAAACATTTGCGGTGACCTGCAGTTTATGTACAGCAAGCATGCTACGTTGTCTGCCAATAGATATAACTGTAACTGTTTTAAGCCATAACTATGAAAATGACATAGTTAGACACACGACTCCCAAGAGTCATATTTTATGACGTCATCACCCAAAAAAAAAATCCTCAAACAAATTCCTTAATTTGAGTAAAGTGATTCATCAGATTAAATGAGTTAGTCTTTTTTTGTTAAATGAACTTTAATGAATATAACTCATCAGTTTCATCACCATAGATACATGTACCGGTAGGTGTGGACTGAGGACTGAGCGTTACAGCGCTCACTGTGTGTGTGTCTGTTTGAGAGAGAGTGACAGAGAGAATGGAAGAGAAGGTGGACTATTGCACACAAGATTTCTGTAAGTTATTAATAACTTACTCGGAACGCTGCTTTGTAACCTGCCCGCTTGGACCCGACCTCGATCAGTCACCCACGAATCACTACTGCGCAGCCACTACTGGAATCTGATTCTACAAATAGTACAACAGCCTCTTTAAGATAAGATAAGATAAGATATTCCTTTATTACTAAGTGGGGAAATTTGCAACTAAATTTGATCTGCAACTGTGCAAAATGAATCAGTTTAAACACAATGAATAGACATGCAAAAAAAAGTTTCGCAGCATTCATATGTTGATTTAGAATTTGAATGTCAACGTTATGAACGAAGCTTCAAAGCCTCCAACTATTCGGTACAGCCCTATCAGCGTCATTCTTGTATTGTATGTGTATATGGAGAATTTCTCTTGTTTTCCCATCTATCCATCCATGACCGCTTCCTCTTGTGTCCCAGGTTCTTCCCACCTCCAAGTCCAGTCAGATGATCACCTTTACCTTCTCCAACGGGGGCGTGGCCACCATGAGGACAAGTGGCACTGAGCCAAAAATCAAATACTATACTGAACTCTGTGCTGCTCCTGGCAACAGGTAGGTCACCGTAGAGACCAGGCCAGGAAGTGACAAATGTCATGATTATTTTGAGTAGCGATTAATCATTTATACTATAAAATGTCAGAAGATAGTAAGTTTACAATTTCCTACAGTAAAAAACAAGTTGATGGATTTTCATGTCTTGTCCAACTTGATGATATCCAATTTACAATGATATGAAACAAGAGGAAGCAGCACTTCCTCACCTTGAAGAACCTGGAATAAAGAATTGTTACATTTTTGAAAAATGACAATTGTCAGATTATCAAAATAGTTGCCAGTTACTTTTCTATGGAACAGCTAGTTGTTTTAGCTCTAAATGTATTAACCGTAAATAGAAACCCCCAGTTATCTCAACACGTTTATTATCATTGTTTGTTTTCCCCTCTGACTCTTTTGGTCTCTTAACAGCGATGTGACGCACCTGAAGAAGGAGCTGGACGACTTGGTTGATGCCATTGTTGAAAACTTCTTCGAGCCAGAGAAGAATAAGCTGCAGCCCAAGCCGGAGTAGCTCTGATAGACATACATTCACATACAGGACCAGTTGTGACTAATATCTGTCTGACCAGCATTTCCCATAATGTCTTAATTACTCCAGAAGGGACTCTTTATTTAATGCAAGCTTTATTTTGATAAACAATCACTTTAAATGACAATTTTACCAATGTGTTTTCTGCCAGTTTGACCAGAGAAACTGTTACATACCCACTGATGCATCTGACTTTATTATTGTTATTATATCATCTGCAGGGTTAATGGCAACCTTTCACCTCCACTTTGAGTTTGTTTAGCCATCTGTTTTTGAGGTGTAGGTATGGATCCAGATCCAGTTTTACATCCAGCAGTCACAGCTATATTTGGATTGAGTTGACCTCAGTGCTGGAGATTTTAAACCCAACTATAAAATGTTCACCACTCTACAGCCACAGTCATTCCTGCTGTTTCACTGTGGTGTTTAGATACACACATTGCCGTATATTCACTTGTATTTAACCATCATGCATCCCATCCTCCTTCAGCATCAACTGCACTGCTGCTACTATCAGGAGTTACAGAAAGTGTGTAAATGAGAACTGCTGAAAGAAACTGATGTAACTTTAAAACTCACTAACTTTAATGGATGTTGTAAACTGCTGTTAAACTTTGAAAGTGTAATATTTAGATCATATGACCTTGAAAGTGACAGTTGAAAATATTTTTCAGTTGTAAAAGCTGTTATTCCAGAGTTGCTAGTTTGGGGGGGGAAAAAGCCTAAAAGCTTAGAGCACCACCAAGTGGAGATATTATACATTCATTTTTCCAAATGCACCCACTGCTCATTACTTGATATGAATAATTAACACCCAAAAGGGACTCTGAAAATCGGGAAATCTACAACTAAGACCTTTTTACTTCCCATTATTTAAGTGATGTTGACTCCAGGAATGTTTATTTAGCAGCTCACCTTTACTTATGTGCCTCGTATTCCAAAAATGCTGTGCTCAAAATACAATTTCACTCAATAAAAACAGTTTCTAACGGTGCCATGTGGAGAAAAATATCTACACTGTAAACAATTGCTGTTAATTTACAGCAGGATTTCAACTATGTGTATTAACCTGGTATTGCTAAAAACAGTGCTTTACTGTTAATACAAAAGAAAACCTGTTAAATTACGCTCATAGGCCGTTTTTTAACTGAACTATAATGCATTCTTAAAAAACATCACTTTACTGCTGATCAACTGTCTAAAGTATCATCAGTAACAGTTTCATTCAGTATTTTTTTAATTCTGGGACCTGATCTGCACATGTGAGGCTTGTACATTGTACATGATTGTAAAATCAGTGAATTAGCTTTATTGTTCTTCACTCACATGTTGTTCTGGTTTGCATTCTGTGCTTGTTGCCAGCTATAGACAGACATTTTGGGAAAAGTGTCAACAAGACTATTATAGCCTTTTTCCTAACAAGTGCCTTTAATTGTATTTAGTGTGACTATTCCTCTGTCTATTCATCTAGGCAATAAATAATGTTTATTAAAATATATGTAAAAAGATACAACCTAAATAGTGCATTAAAACAAATCAGTAAGATTATGTAAAAGAAAGGTGAAAAACAGCTATATAATGTGTCTTTAAACAGTAAATTAACTGTAAAATACTGTGAAATTAATTAAAAAAAAACAGTTCAAACTGTATTTTTCATTAACAGTACGAAGCTGTAAATTTCAGGGACAGTATAATAATGTTAATTTTACAGTAACATAAAGGCAACCTTGCTGCCAGTTCTTTACTGTTATTTTACTGGGAAATTCTTAACAGTGTGGGGATAAAGCACACACACACGCACACACACGCACATGCTGCTGTACGTGCGGTCACGTCAGCCCTCATCCTCCGTCAGCAGCATGCATGCAGCATGCACTTGTCATGCCCCATCTGAGTACAGAGAGGAGAGGAGGGAGGTCTGGTCTGCCCTGTCTTCTAAATTTAACTCCAACTAGAGACTGCTGAGGCTGTGTGAAGCCTCTCTCTCTGTGTGTGCACGTATGTAGTTGCCCTGAAATCCACTACTACATCGGACCAGACTTCTGAGAACAGGTAAGCAGACTGTGCCGGCATGAGAAGAGCAGGGGAATAATAATAATGTTAAATTGATTAAAAAAATATCCACTGAGCAATTTGGGAATAGCATACATGAGTCATACGCGCTTTGGTGTCTGCGTAACTTCGTGCGTAAAAATAACTTGTGCCGTGCGTAAAATGACAATATCCGATCAAAAAGGAGGCTCCTCGGAACTAAAACCTCATTGTAACTTCCGTTGCTGCTCTGCTGCAGCACACCAACCCACATTGAATGCTGCACTGTCCCAGCTGCTTTAAATTGAGGATTGATTTCTACTTTAAGGTCAAATAATGAGGTACGTAAGCAGGCGTTTTTATTTCTCTCCAACTTGACGCGAACGTTTTGATTCCATAGCTGGTATGATCTGTGTATTATAAACATTTTCATCATGTTAGTATTGACGTAGTTGCTTGTATCTTTTCCCACTGATTCCACATACAAATTCTAACACACCTTTTGTTTGTATCATTATGAGGTTGTTTATTGATCATGTAGGTCATGTGAGGTCAGCTGGACCTCTACCTTCCTTCTCACTAGCCAAGTGTGATCCTCATAGTTCAGCTGCCTGTCATGTGTTTGTGTGTCCTTGAGACTGTAAAAGTGTAGGTCAGTAGTCAAGTCATGTGTTTCTGGTCGGGTAAACAACACCAGGTGGTCATTTCTATAGTACCCTCCAAATGACCCTGTGGTTACCACACTGCTGCTGATTCACAGTGGAATAAAAGACTTATTATTCTAGGCTTAAGTTAGATCATTGTTGCTTTGTGTGAGAGTATTAATGCTGGACCATTGAACTTCTAGCTGGGATGCACATTAAACACCAGGATCCAAAAGCCAGTTAACCATTTATTCAGAGAGCTTAATGGGTGGAGGTTGAAGGATGGATAAGGGATGAAGATATGGATGTTGATGTTAATGATTTTTCTGCACAATAAACAAATGAAATGAATATATTACCATGCTTACCACAATTGGTAATAAAAAATAAGAGGTACGTATTCATCTTACATTATTAATACATCGGCTTCTTAAGAGTGAAAGACTTTAACATTCTCCATCCGGAACCTAATTATAACAAACATAAGTTAAGACAATTTAACAAAATATACAATCACTTCCTTCTCAAAATTAACAAATTGCTAAGGCAATCTGACTTTAGCTCACAGGTAAGTGGCCTATATTACACCGCTCCGGAAAAGTACCAGGATCTATCAAGAAATCACACATTAAATTGAGATAGAGAACATGTTGAAGTAACTCAAAATATAAACCATACGTTGTCTAAAACAAATTATCAAACTCATTGTGAGCAGCTTACTGGGTTGGCAGCATGGTCTCAAACAAACAGATTTGTGCAAACAATTTGCTGGTGTGGCAGCATGGTCTCGGACAAAAGGGATCTGAACAGAACACACTAACAGGACACAGTGTCCTGATTCTATCTTGATGGCAAAGTGGAGCATGGCACATTTTAAACGCCTCTGTTGTCCTCTAACTGATGTTTTGCAGGTAAAAGCAGAGGCACACCGCTGCCTCCGGCCCTACCAGCCATGGAGGGACTCTACTTTGAAGTGAAGCCCAGAAGACATGATCCCTCTAGGCCAGGGAGCTCTGAGAAACCTCCTCCTAACGTAGCTTCAAACCACCGCTCATATCCATCACTGTCACATCTCACTGCTTCCACACCTCAGAAGCTCTACTCTGCTAGGAAGAGGATTGCAACATGGGGGGAAAAGGTAGAGGAAGAAAGCGAGGAGGAGGAGGTACGATACAAACTGACACTGATCGGTTCTCTGCCGGTCCACCACCTGACCACCATGGCCATGCTGCCCTGGGTGGTGGCTGAGATCAGCAAGTCTCGGCCTGCAGAGAAGAGTCCTGGTGCTGGGTTGCGGTCTCCAGGACAGCTGGACCCTTCTACCCGTAATCAGACAGTTTTTCTGTGTGTGTCAGCATCGTGGGTGCGATGTGTGTCCGTTCTGGGAGAAGGAGTTGCCTGGGACCCTCTGACACACACGGTGCTGTTTCAATGTCGGCCTCACCAAGTGACTAAGCTAATTCACAACAGCCAGGAGCCCAGCAGCTTCGGCTGCCTGGTCAGAGACAAACCCAACTGCTCCTGCTATGTCTTCCAGTGCCAGGACAGCACCAAGGTAAGTGTGTGTGTATAAATCAGATAATATGAGATGAAACACTAGTGGCATAATATACAGGTGTATGCAAAGAAACAAACAACAATAGAAAAGGTATACTCTAAAATAACAATATCACAATTACAAAACACAACTACAAAGGAAGGCAAATAATCTGTACCCCAATGGCAGACGCAGTTACTTCATAAATCAAGGAACAGTCTCATAACTCGGAACAACATATGTCAAACAAAAACACATCAACACACACTCGATGTATAAAAGTACACAGAGATTTGGCATGTCAGATTAGACTCTTGAACAGAAAAACAACTATTAGAACGACATGAGAATCAGGGATCCGCCTACTTATATTTGATGACAAAGAGCCGCTTAAGCATTCAGCCTGACAGTATTTATAATGACATCCCGCTGAAAGAAACTGGATCTTGCTTTGGCATTATGGAAGTCCATGTACGCTGTGCTTTTAGTTCAACAACATAAACACACATTCGCACGCTGTGCTGACCAGCAAACTCCTGACCTCTAAATCCTTTCACCTCTCCTCCACATGGCGTGCTTGGCCAACAGCTTCTGCACTGTAAAGTTGCAGCTGGTGTCCGGGTCTAGCCAGAGACATTTGATAGCATCTTCATTGCATGCCGTGCCCAACATACCGAAGACTTTGGAGAGATGGAGACAATGGAGGATGCTAAATGAATCAAAGAAGTCAGGAAACAAAATGTCAGCTTGACCTTGATTTAGGGCGGGTTTTTCTTGCTCTTCACGAGGCACATGCGCACACGTCTGGGCTCAAATAACAAATACCTGCATATGCTTCAAATATATGGACAGCCAGCATGTACTGTGTGATTTACTGTAAATATAAGTGTGTGTGTGTTTGTGTGTGTGTGTGTCTGTGTGTGTATAAATATATCACTTAATCTAGTGTATGGTGTAAATGCACACATGTAGATAAACTGATTTTATATACACATGGGCTGTTCATGTGTTGGGATTACAGTTCAGGCATTTGTTCTGTGTGTGTGTGTGTGTGTGTGCTTCAGTGAGAGTCAAATCAGCTCTCGCTTTACATTAACCAAGCAGGATGTAGAACCATGTTGCCATGGCGACCACTTCCTGTGGCCCAGCGCCTGTTGTGATGTGTTTTTGGTATGTGTGTGATGGTGTGTGTGTATGTGTGTGGATGCTTGTTTGCTCTCTCTCTCTCTCTCTCTCTTCAGCCCTTTCAAGAATGCGATGATGATGATGTCAGGCTGACCACCTGTTGCTCTGGCTCTGTCACATTGGGACACACACACACACGCACACTGAAAATGTGTGCAATCCTTGGGCACCGCTAAAGGACTTTACAAGCCTAATTTTGCTTTAGTTTATTAGATATTGGGAGTTAAGTTCTTATTTAATACAGTAAAGGTGCATGAGTCGGGAAACATGCCTGGCCCTTCAGAATCAAAACCACACACACACACACACACACACACACACACACACACACACCACCAGCAATGTAAACAGTTTACACAGGAAACACAGAACCACACACACATACACAAAACCACACTCTGTCAGGTTGGAGGAGGTGATGGTACATTATTTTGCATCGTGATTTCATGAGCAGCAAACATCCAGGTGTTTATGTACAGGCTCACATTCACTAACAGAGCTGCAGAATATGCAGAAGAAGTAAATGTTAATACTTAAAGTTACATTTTTCTGTACTTCATCATAACAGGCACATTACGAACCCTTGTGAAATTAAATGTGACCTTTTTTTTTTTTATCTAAAAGTAGTTTCTGAAAACATACAAATTTGAGCCAGTGCAGAACTGAAAGGTACAGCAGCATCGGTCCAGCATGCAGTAGATGTGGTAGCAGACTATGATGATTCTATAAGGGTACAGGCAAGGGGATGCATAATTTGAACGGCTGTAATATGAGACATTCTTCAGATCTTCAAAATCCAATTCATTGGCTGTATTTTGATATTCACTGTGCAGTGCTTTATTTTCATGGAGAGATGTGGGACATGATGTATGTTACAAAAATTATTTGTTTGTCGTAAAAATAAAGGAAAATATAAACATAATTTAAATCACTGCAGAGGAAAAGAAAAACATCCTTTTCTGTCTCAGAGGGTCTGGGGGGTTTCCCTCGCTGCTCCTGGAGTGGCAGAAACTAACCACTGGGTGTCACCACTGAAGTGTACAAAGTTCACAATGATTCAGTGTGAACATTTTCTAAATTCATTTGGGTTTGTTGTTTGTTTGGCTTTGGTTGCTGCTCATTTATGTTTTCCTAATCAACTAGTAGGCTACTTAAGTATGTAATTATTTGTATAGAAAAATTACTGAAAAAACTATTCTCTTTTAGATATCAACATCTTATGAAGTAAATATGTAGTCAACTTTAATTACACACTAATCACCACAATATTAGATTCCATGCATGTGAGACAGAGTTTGCTTGTGACAGAAAAAATCAGAGGAATCTGACAATAATGTCTTATCTAATGCTTCAAATCTTCGACCGTTGCCATGGTAATCGACCTCCAAATCATTATTCAAACGCTTCGTTTTATTTGTTTTTTTTAAATATGTAAAAGTATGTAATAATGTATACATAAAAAAGCCCATGAAATATGGAATAATCCCACAACATTATTCATATTCAACATTGATTATTATTAGTAATTCTCAGACGGATATCATGTTTGTGGTGTGTAGAGGTGCGTGTGTGTTTCAGTAGTGCAAGCACTGAAACGGGGGAGATGGAGACGGACAGACAGAAGAACATGTCAGCCTGTTGCGCCGCGCTGGCTTCGAAGCTTCGAAAACCTTCCAATATTTCTCACCAAAGCTTAGAAACCAAAAAAATATATTTGGGATAGCCCTAATCCAAACTCACTGCTTCATCTTCATTAGATATTTAGTAAATATTTACCTAAAACTATGTGAAACTCCATTCTCCACTATTAACTATTGTATAGGCTATCACTATTTCTACTTGCCATTAAATATAGATAGATAGATAGTAACTTTATTGATCCCGAGGGAAATTCAAGTTTCCAGCATCACAGTTCCATAGTGCAAAAACATGTTAGTAAAAAGGCAGTAAAAAAGTTAGTAGTGCAAAGTACAAAAAAATATACTAGATATAAAAATACAAGGAGATGAAGAAAACTGTTAAAACTGAATATAGTTCAGGGTAACAGCTGTGATACAGGACTATTAAAAAAGTGAATATAGTGCAGAAGAGACTGTTAAAAATGAATATAGTGCAGGGTAACTCCAGTAGCTTAGTCTATGAAAGTGCACTGTGTGCATTATTATCTGTCCAGCAGACCGTCCTCCTTTGTCCCCCGGCCCCTCCCTACACAGGTGATGTACAGTTTGATGGCTCGGGGGACAAAGGATTCCCTGAGTCTGTCTGTGTCTGTGTATGTTTTCATAATTGAGTGAGAACTGTATGATAAACACGTGGGTTCGACAAGTCCAGTAGATTATTAAAAAGATATAGTGAATGGGGAATTAATTTAATCACTCTTTATTAGCAACTGGTGATAAAAACAAAGATTAGATATGGTCTAGTTACAGTAGTTTTCCTATTATTTCATTAGTACACATGTTGCTGGATGTTACACTGTCAAAGTAATCTACAATACAAACTGTAACCAGATCTGCACTGAGGCTGTGGAGCTTGAGACAAAAACTGTGTCAAATGTTGACCAAAGGACTTAAACATGAAACCGGTCTGAAACTTCTGGGTCATGAAGTCCACTCTTCATTCCCAGCTATCAGCTGCAGTGTATTTCCCATGAGCACTCATTCCTGCTTGATTGGTTCTGCTCTGCTTACAGACCGGAAATACTGATTATATTCAGTCATACCAACGAAGATAATGGACACAATGTTAATCATGTAACGGTAAAGTGAAGTCTACCGCCTAAAGTTTGAGTACCCCGGGACAGGAACTGTGTCCACCCTGTTCTCCAGACGTATTGGAGGATTTAACCACGACAAGTTCACCACAGTTCAGCTGGAATAAAGACGGAAGCTAGTCAATTGGCCTTCAAAGTAAAAGCATATCAATTCAATTCAATTTGCTTTATTGGCATGACTGTCAGGTGAACAATATTGCCAAAGCGTCAATTCAATAATAAATAAAAACAAAAACAAAAAAACAATAAAAACAAAAACATATATATATATATATATATATACAATTCATTAAGCAAATTACAATATATAGATATTTAAAAAGAACAGAACATGGAAGGAAACAATAAAGAAGTAATTAATGTTTGTTGTGTCAATAAAACAAACAAATAAAAACCAATTAATAACAATGTATTGCAATATCAAAGGATAAATGTAAAAAACAACAAAAAAATCTACCATGAAAACCTTGAAGTAGAGGAGTAAATAAAAGGCAGAGTGTGAGTTACATCTATTATGTGTTGTTATATTCAAGATTCAAGAGCTCATTGGAATTCTGAGCAGTTTACACTGAGTCAGCTTTAAGAAAAGAAAAAAGGCACAAGGTGTTTGCAGTACAAAATAAGTAGCACATTCAACTCAACACAATAAATAAATTATTAAAATATAAAACGCCCTCAGTTGTTGTGGTTATCTCTTAGGCTGTGACATGCACTGACGTATCCTGCAGCTTCTATGGCAATGACACTATTTTCTCCAAGTAGATTTTATTTTGGTCAGAGAGGGAATCAAAATCTTGGAGTTTACATTTAATTTTTGTAAAGAATTTTTTTCCTAATTTCTTCATATGTGCTACATTGTCGCAGGAAATGTTGCCCTGTCTCCACCTGTCTCTGTGGACAGAGATGACACAGCCTGTCTTCTCTAGGCAGCCAGGTCTGCCTGTGTCGGCCAGTCTCTATGGCATATCAATGTAGCGTTTAAAGGATATCCATTTTAAATTAATTTGATTTATTTATTCATTATTATCATTATTTTAATTATTATTATTATTCTTTTTTTCTTCTATTTTTATATATATCTATGTATGTGTGTATATATATATATATATATATATATATGTGTGTGTGTGTGTATATATATATATATGTGTGTATGTGTATATATGTATGTGTGTGTGTGTGTGTGTGTATGTATGTATGTATGTATGTATGTATGTATATAGATATAGATATATTTATTTCTTTATTTTTTCTTTATTTTTTTTTCTTTTCTTTTTATTATTATTATTTCATGACTTATTTGTGGATACTCTCCCTGTGTTGTATTCTCTACAATTTGAATATGTATCCATGATTGAGAATCAGTTAGGTCCTTTGTGGCCAGCTGTGGCTGTCTGTGTGTACGTCGATGTCAGGTATGATTGATTGATCAGGTTCAGGTGACTTTATTTGTACCTGTAGGTAGATTTGTTTTGCAGCAAAAATAGAGGATGACATCCGTATTGACAACAAGGTTGAGCACAGATAAGAGACAGACATACCAACAACATGACAAAGAGTACTCAAAGGCTTACTGGGATCAGGACCCAGCAAAAAGAAGGCCACAAGAAAAATATATGTGATGTGTTGTGTTGTGTCATGGGGTGAGTGTTGTTCAGAAAATCCAAAATGAACTTTCCCTGTATAGTGACTGTTCTATTGATTATTGACAATTCATAAAAAAGACCTTTTGAAAGAAAAAAAAAGAAAGGATATCCATATGAAGTTGATTAGTAAGTAAGTATTATCTTACTTTGAAATTTCTGAAAATAAATAGTAAAAATTACTAATATATTAATAATATATTATAATAATATTATTACTTTTTTCTCGAAATCTCAGATATTTTTTTTTTCTCAATGTGGCCCTAATACTCCGTCGTACCATAGACCTTCAACAATGATAAATAAAAATAAAAATGTAAACAAAAAACAGTTAATCATTTCCATTTTAATAAATCCACAGGGAGCCACTAAAGAGGAGCTAAAGAGCTGCATGTTGCTGACCCCTGGTTTAAAGGATAATACCATATGAAGTTGATTGGTTATTACCTTACTTTGAAATTCCAGAACCGGATGTGATGTAACGTTGTAGATCTTGACAGTTAACCGCAGGATCCTCTGCTGCTTCAGGAGCAGAAACAACTTTCCAATGAGATGATACTGAAGTTGTCCCACACTGTCAAGAGAGAGAGACGAGTCTCGGAGGAGTACTCGTTCAGATATCTCGCTTTTTGTCAGGTTTATGGCGGATGGGATGAAAGCACGATTCCAGCGACTCAACCTATTCAACAAACAAGAGCAGAAAGATGTAAGTGACGTTTTAAAGCTGTTAACGTGGAGGAGTTAGCTAACGTTAACCTGAGGTTGTTAGCGAACATCCACATTAGCTCAATTAGCGCAACCTGTTGTTACCCAAGTTCAACAAGTTATCTCTCGATAACGTTGGCTTTAAGTTACACAACAACATTAGAATAGTCTTTACATGTCCAGTAACGTGTTCTTTACGATTTAACATTAATTATGACATTACATTTATTAATGTAACTACAGGCTTTATGTCATGTATGTGTCTGCTTGTTTGACAGAGTATATAACAAGTGACCTTTAACACAGACTGCTGCTCCTCTTTCTGTTAACTGTATGTGTGACATGTGGCTATACTCTAGTAGTTGGTTAAGTACCTCACCATAACTGGTTAAGTACCTTACCATAACTGGTCAAGTATCTTTTACCATAACTGGTCAAGTACCTCACCATAACTGGTTAAGTATCTCACCATAACTGGTCAAGTACCTCACCATAACTGGTCAAGTACCTTACTATAACTGGTTAAGTACCTCACCATAACTGGTTAAGTACCTCACCATAACTGGTCAAGTATCTCACCATAACTGGTCAAGTACCTCACCATAACTGGTTAAGTATCTCACCATAACTGGTCAAGTATCTCACCATAACTGGTCAAGTATCTCACCATAACTGGTCAAGTATCTCACCATAACTGGTCAAGTATCTCACCATAAATGGTCAAGTATCTCACCATAACTGGTCAAGTACCTCACCATAACTGGTCAAGTATCTCACCATAACTGGTCAAGTATCTCACCATAACTGGTTAAGTATCTCACCATAACTGGTCAAGTACCTCACCATAACTGGTTAAGTACCTCACCATAACTGGTCAAGTATCTTTTACCATAACTGGTCAAGTATCTCACCATAACTGGTCAAGTATCTCACCATAACTGGTTAAGTATCTCACCATAACTGGTCAAGTACCTCACCATAACTGGTTAAGTACCTCACCATAACTGGTCAAGTATCTTTTACCATAACTGGTCAAGTACCTCACCATAACTGGTCAAGTATCTCACCATAACTGGTCAAGTACCTCACCATAACTGGTTAAGTACCTCACCATAACTGGTCAAGTATCTTTTACCATAACTGGTCAAGTATCTCACCATAACTGGTCAAGTATCTCACCATAACTGGTCAAGTACCTCACCATAACTGGTCAAGTACCTCACCATAACTGGTTAAGTACCTCACCATAACTGGTCAAGTATCTTTTACCATAACTGGTCAAGTACCTCACCATAACTGGTCAAGTATCTCACCATAACTGGTCAAGTATCTCACCATAACTGGTCAAGTACCTCACCATAACTGGTCAAGTACCTCACCATAACTGGTCAAGTACCTCACCATAACTGGTTAAGTACCTCACCATAACTGGTCAAGTATCTCACCATAACTGGTCAAGTACCTCACCATAACTGGTTAAGTACCTTATCATAACTGGTTAAGTATCTTACCATAACTGGTCAAGTACCTCACCATAACTGGTTAAGTACCTCACCATAACTGGTTAAGTATCTTACCATAACTGGTCAAGTACCTCACCATAACTGGTCAAGTACCTCACCATAACTGGTTAAGTACCTCACCATAACTGGTTAAGTATCTTACCATAACTGGTCAAGTACCTCACCATAACTGGTCAAGTATCTTACCATAACTGGTCAAGTACCTCACCATAACTGGTCAAGTACCTCACCATAACTGGTTAAGTATCTCACCATAACTGGTCAAGTACCTCACCATAACTGGTCAAGTACCTCACCATAACTGGTCAAGTACCTCACCATAACTGGTCAAGTATCTCACCATAACTGGTCAAGTACCTTATCATAACTGGTCAATTTTCTTACCATAACTGGTCAAGTATCTTTTACCATAACTGGTCAAGTACCTTACCATAACTGGTCAAGTATCTTACCATAACTGGTCAAGTATTTTACCATAACTGGTCAGTTATCTTACCATAACTGGTCAAGTATCTTTTACCATAACTGGTCAGGTACCTTACCATAACCGGTCAAGTATCTTACCATAACCGGTCAAGTATCTTGCCATAACTGGTTAAGTATCTCACCATAACTGGTCAGGTACCTTACCATAACTGGTCAAGTATCTTACCATAACTGGTCAAGTATTTTACCATAACTGGTCAGTTATCTTACCATAACTGGTCAAGTATCTTTTACCATAACTGGTCAAGTATCTTACCATAACTGGTCAAGTATCTTGCCATAACTGGTTAAGTATCTCACCATAACTGGTCAAGTACCTTATCATAACTGGTCAATTATCTTACCATAACTGGTCAAGTATCTTGCCATAACTGGTTAAGTATCTCACCATAACTGGTCAAGTACCTTACCATAACTGGTCAAGTATCTCACCATAACTGGTCAAGTATCTTGCCATAACTGGTTAAGTATCTCACCATAACTGGTCAAGTACCTTATCATAACTGGTCAATTATCTTACCATAACTGGTCAAGTATCTTGCCATAACTGGTTAAGTATCTCACCATAACTGGTCAAGTACCTTATCATAACTGGTCAATTATCTTACCATAACTGGTCAAGTATCTTGCCATAACTGGTTAAGTATCTCACCATAACTGGTCAAGTACCTTACCATAACTGGTCAAGTATCTTACCATAACTGGTCAAGGACCTTACCATAACTGGCCAATTACCTTAGCATAACTGGTCAAGTACCTATAAGTTTGAAGATAAAATTACATTTGGTATTTTTCTATGGAAGTGTTTAAACAGGTATTTTATTACAGCATGTGCTGTAGATCAGGTTTATTATTGTTGTTTATCTGCTGCAAACCATAGTGTGTGTGCCTGTGGTGGGGGTCTTGTCACATTTTCACATCTTCACTGCTATTACTTTATATATTTGAAGTAATAAAGATAAAATAATAACTTGATTAATTGATTAGTCTATTGACAGAAAATTGATTTGTAATTATTTGATAATTGAATCATTTAATCATTTTTTAAGTAATTGTGGCAAAAAAAAATCATTAGATACAGTTTCCCAAATGTGAATGTTTGCTAGAAGTCTTCTATAACAGTAAATTGACTTAGCTGCCTTTTAGGTTTTGGACTATTAAAGCCATTACACACTGGGGGCATTTTTCACAAAACAATATTTGTTTTCGAACTGTTGTTTTTGTCATGAATACATTCACACAGATCGTTGAATATTCCGCGGCGAAAAAGCAACATAATTTTTTTCTGAGCTTTCACACCGCGAATTAGGGCTGATCCGAATGCTTCGACCATTGTCATGGTAATCGACCTCCAAATTAGTATTCAAATGCTTTTTTTTTTATGTAACTATGTAATAATGAAGTATAAGTCCCAAATAGCCCATAGCCTGCATTCGTATGTGTGTGATCGTGATTTATTGAAAAAGTGTTGCAACTGTTGCAAATTTGCATCATTCGTATGAATCATTTTGATGCGTAATATTTGCAGCCGAGTATTTCACAATTTCGTGTCGTTTAATTGGCACCCTCCCGGATGTAAATGCCTTTAGTTGGGCAAACACATCACCTTGGGTTCTTGCAAGATATGATGGGCATTTTTCACTTTTTTACATTTTTTGACTAAATGATTAATTGATTAATGAAGAAAATAATGTGCATATTTTTCTATAATGAAAATAATCATTAGTTGTTTTCTTACAAGTTGGCACAGTCTCATTTGTATCAGAGAAACCTGCTCAGTGCATCGTCCGCCTCCCTCATGGTGTTGCGCAACATGGTTTTTGTAACAGTGAATAATCATTCTAGTTATTAAAGGAGCAGTATGTAGCGCTGACAGCTAGCGTTTAAAATGGGTAACAGCAGTCCAAATTCAAAACGTTGGAGCTGTGGCCCGTCTGCTCCTCTGCTGTGACTGATAGTAGCGCATGTTTTCTCAATTTGAGGGTTAGCCTCTGGCCACCAGCAGTAGTCAGAATCACTTCACTGGCTGTGACCACACCACAGAGGGATGTGCCGAGGCTTTTCAGGTCTGGTAGAATCTAACGTTATGTTATCTCTGTTGATCCAGTTCGTTTGCTTGCTTCCATGGCTGCAGAAGGATGTGTTTGCATGCCGATTTGTTTCATATGTGGCATCAGTGTGTTGAAATGGGCAGTGGACAGGATCACACCGGCCAAAACAAAAACAGACGTTTCGGACCGGAGTGGGAATTTCAAAGAAGAACATACTGGCTGTAGCGTTATTGTCTATGATTTATGCCAGTAAATATATTACATATTGGTCCTTTTAAATATGGCATATGTCCTCAACTGGATGTTGTCAAAGCTGCTGGTTCTGTTAATCAGTGGCTTACTGACTGTCAGACCCTCTATAAAGTAGAGTACATGAAAATCCAGTCTGCTTAGCTCTTGTAAACACAAGCCAAATGTAGGTGTATGTAAGCGAGCGTGTGAGTGAGTCACGAGGATATCACCTCCAGAGTCATTGTGCTTATGCCAGGGCTTCACTCCTGGAAGAGGAGGCAAGCCGTTTCGTACGCCGTATTAGTCACATACTGTATAGTCTGTCTCGAGCTCTCACTTCAGCAGTCTGTCAGACTCAGTATCAGCATTTGAACTGCAGGCTAGTGTGGCCCCTTTTGCTGTTACTTTTCTTATTTGTGATATAGTTTTGAGTTGTGATGGAAAACTATGATATAGGTGGGGATGATGATAAGTGAGTATTTACTTGGTTTAATGAAAGATGTTGCTTGACAGAAATTCTCCAGAATGACTTGACTGAAAGGGCTGACATATAACTTCCTCAGATAAAACAACTGTCTTGTCTCAACTAAGAAAGTAATTCAGGCAGAATTTTGATTATGACAAAAAAAATGACTTTCAAAACAAAAGCGATTGGGGTTAATGATTACCATAATTGTCCCAAAGAGAGACGATAGTGCTTGGAATGTCCTTCTCTGCCATACCCTCTTCTTGTAATCCCTTTGGTCTCACATGCTTTACCCTCCCTCTTCATGTGACACAGTCTTTGTTGTAATTTTAAACAAGCTTGTAAACTGGAGGCACCTTTCCTGTCTTTATATAACCGAGCGTCTGTCCTTGTCAGTCTGCTTTTTGTCTATTTATCTAGCGGTCTGTCTTTCCCTTGCTCGTCTCATCCGTCACCCTGTCAGACTTTGAGCTACACCTAACAATCTTCTGAGATGAGAACATTATCTGTGAGCCTTACTGACCTCATTTATTCCTACCCAAGAGTTCATTCTGACTCAGCACAGCGCTCTGACAACAAGCCCCTACATTGTGTCCCTCTTATCACATTTGAATGAGCTCGTCATCTCTGCCTCGCTTGTCTTTGTGCTGTGAAGTAGCTCCTTAATCCCAATAGGCTGATGTCAATGTGCTGGACTCTTGTGGTGAACCAGTTCAGTCACCCTGTGGCTCTTCCTGCCTTACGACTACCCCCCCTCTACCCCCCACCCTTCAAATCTCTTTTCCTCTTTCTCTCTTTTGTGCTTCAGTTTCTGTAAGTGGTGTTTCTCGTCTGTTATACGGCTCTTGTACTTTGGACTTCTGTGAGCTCTGGCTTCGCTCCACAAGACCCAGGCACATGACCATGGGAAGTGCAGAAATGGGACTTTTCGCTGGCTCGTCATCGCTGGTGTAGATTTTCTAGCTGGTGTGAGGTTTTCTGGGGACATTCCTCTGAAACTTCTAATTTTGACCTCCTGGCATCTCTAGTCAGGCTCATAATAAGGGAAATGTCCATTTAGGCTAGTGCGGTAAATTTGACATACGGTGTTTCTCCAAAGTATTTTGATTAAGGTGGTGAATGAGAGCAGGGTCTGAAATTAACCTTTTTCATTATTTTATTTTTGGCACTATCTGCCACTTTTGAAATATATGTGCTAAATGAAGGAATAACATTTTAGAACTGATATCATTCAAGGTTCGATATATTTTAAACAAAAAACATTATATGCATGGTAAATTACAGTGTTCAAATTACACTATAGCTTCTGGGGAGCCCTATTTTTCATGGGAGGGAGGATACTGTATTTTGTTATTGTCATCTATAGTGGTTAATTGCATAAAAACACAATTCAAATGATTAGGAAATAAGTTATTGTATTTTTTGCCTTGATAAAAAAACGTTTTTGGCATTAGCAGTGGCGGATGGCCTGACAATTTTACCCGCCACTGACAACAATTTACCCACATTTGGCGGTTGTCGAGTGCTAATTTCAGACCCCGATGAGAGTTATTTGTATCTGTGTGTAGCTTTTGTCCATGTTTTACTGGTTTATTCATTAAAACAGATCATTTAGTAGGGTTAAAACAAGATACTGCGTTACTTTTGAGTGTCTAAGTTGATGATTCTATAAATTTGGGTTTAGGTAGACAATTGGAGTTGCATTTGTTGGGCAAACTTCTTGTCATATCAGCCTACTGCTGTTTAATAAATGTGGAACTCATGGCTGTACTGGAGTCCCTCAACCTTGTAAGAGGGAAACTAGATACAAAGTCTAGAAAGAGAGAAGTCGAATGTAGCCAAAGAGTCGAGAACGTTTGAGTGATGAAGACATACATCTATAAAATAAGCTTAATTTGTGTGCTTGTTTAATCATTTTGTCAGACAGTCCTGGTCTCTGACTATGCCATTCATATGATATCCTCCCCTTTGACCTTTTTCCTCTCTTTGACAAACACTGAAAAGTTTATTTTGTTTATTGCACTGAATTGCAGCTTCTCTTTTACCGGTGGTACTTGTGTAACTTCCTTCTTTTGGAGGTCAGTACAACAGTAGTTCTATTTAATACTGGTTTGGTGAGAGACAACATGCTTTTTCAATGTTGTTCCTCTGCGAGAGGCCAAGTTTGTGGGTCACAGCCTGAGGCTGCGTCCAACTGCCTTCCTGTCTGAGATCATGTACATGTTACGCAGAACAAGATGCTGTGTGTCTATAGCCAACACTGCCCTCTGAGGAGAAAACTCTCTCTCCACTCCTCAATCCTTTCAATCCACAACTCCAAATCAGATGTTTTAGCCTTGTTCAAGCAGTCTAAAAAGGGGAAGTATTGGAATAAGAAATCCCAGAATGGTTGACACATGACGATGAGAACGTACAAAGAAATGTGTCTGTTTGCATTCATCAAGGGTGGAGAGATCCCCAGCATGCTATTAGTGACTACAACCATCATTTCTTAGAAACAGCTTATTGGTTTTCTCTCCCACATGATCACAGAAACTGATTTAGGAAACGGTATACGTTTATTTTAAGGCTGCGACAAACTACTATTTTCATTTTCAATTTAATATGCTGATTATTTTCTTGATATATCATTTCATCTGTGAAATGACTTCAAAATTGTGAATAAATGCCCATCTCAACTTTTTTTTGTTAGAAAAATGACTCAAATTATTAATCAATTATCAAAACAGTTGCAGATTAGTTTTCTGTTGATCAGTTAATTAACTAATTGTTTCTATTTGTCTTTCAGTTTAACCTTTCTCAAATAAGGAACCACGAAAAATAACTGTAATAATTTAATAATTTGCAATTTTGCATCTCTTGGCATGTTTGTCATAGATAGTTAAGTGAAATTTACTTATACAGAGAGAGGTTTCAACTTCAAAGGCATTAGGAAGGGAGTGACTTAATGTGAAAACAGTAGAGATAATAACATCATCATGCTGAGCAGTTTACGAGCCGTTATCAGCCAAACAAAGCAGTGGGAGTGAAGCTGGCGTAGGTGGGCTGACTACCGTGACCAGTACAATTAAGAAAACTCATCATCATCATCATCATCATCATCATCATCCTCCTCCTCCTCCTCTTTACGGCCGTTCTGTGTCTTTAATGAAAGGAGGAGTGAGAGGAGAGGTACATGCAAGGACTAAATGTATCTGTTGGCTGAAGTGTTTCTGAGACTCAAGCAGTGAAAGCAGAAGGAAGAGGAAGGGGGTTGGGGGGGAGGTAAGCAAAACAGAGAGAGCTCTGTTGTTAGTGGACAGATAGCAGACTCCACTCTCATGCCAGGATGATTAAAAACAAGTAGACACTAGAAGCTAGAGGGTGAGAAAGATGGTGTCTGGGTGCCGATGAGGTTCGGAGAGGGTAAACAGGTAGTAGGAAATTGTATGGTGTCTCTGAGTTTATGGGTAAAAGATGGCACAAAGAAGGGGGGAAAATAAACATTTTAATAAAATTAAATGTAGCACTTCTGCTGCATAAGTAGGTTTGGGCAACACAATGAACACATTGGGAATCGGTCATGGGCTAAATCTCTCATTGGTTTCCGTTGTTTGCTGATCAAGTCTTATTTAAGTCTTATTTATCTGCCTCCCTAAGCATTCAAGACATCAGGGTTGCGGGAAATAAAACATAGTTGTCCAATGTAATGCAGAAATCATGGGTCAATGCACTGCAGTTTTGGTGTCACTGGTTGGTATATTGTCAATAGATAGGATGAAAACATCTGCTATCAGTGATAAATGATGCTAAATTTGTGGCTCCTGGTAATTTTGTTGGGCTAAATGTAGGGCTCAGTGCTTAAGAGAGGCTTTTGAATGCCGTATATTCCAATGGAAGAAAATCACAGAGGTCCACTGGGTGTTATGATACACCTGCACATTTTTTTGTTGCAGAGCACAAAGTAGGAAAGTTGAAAACGGAGTAGATGAAGTGCAAATCACCTGTCAAAAGACAAGAGGTAAACAAGGAGTGAGAACGGGTCAATGAAAACAAATCTGCATTCCAGTTTTTTTCATTGTGGCTGGTCACAACTGATCTTTCCGTTTCTCTCCCACTATCAATGTACTTATTGTCTTCAGTGTGCCTTATGTTTTTCTGTCTGAACAGGGTCTCAAATCACCAAAATATTGACCTATAATTCTGCCTCACTAGCTTCCAAGGCGTTAAAACAATAACCTCCATTATTTGTGCATAGTTGTAATAGAATCTGCAATATAGCCGGTGCCTATATGCACCTGCTTTGTTAGTTTTTATTGGATTATTTGGGGATTAAATCAGTCTCAAGTTTTATTTAGACTACCATGAAATATTTTCATTTTTTTAAATATAGTCATGCTATTAATGGTTTTCACTTGATTCAGATTCTACTAGAAAATATCAATCAACGTACCCAGTATGGGTTCATGACCTGGATCTTTTATGTCCTATGTACGTATGTAACCATCGTTGCAAAACATATTCAATAGGTAAAATAACCAGTAGAACAGTAAAGACTCTGACTCAGACTCTGTTTATGTTTGGTGCCATACCTCCTGTGGGAGTGAGGCCCTTATCTTCAAAACAAGAACAGTTTATGAAAGCAGCGTGCTGCTCTCAGACATTTTATAATACAAAGTCAAATTTAGAGGCTGCAAAAGTCCCCTCTTATCCTGAGATGTTTAACTGTACTTCATGAATATAAATATACAGGCAAAAAAAGAGGAGGGCCTCTAAGAGTTCTTGGTAAAATTATTTAATGACACAGGCACACGCCACATACATGGAGTTGGTACATTGTGTCAAAGCACGTCCGCACTGTCAATTAGGGAACACATTCATTGGCTGTTTGTCAATAAATTGCTAAAACGCCCTGAGGTAAAAGATCTTGTGATTCAAATTAAAGTTGTAACTGAGCACAAGCTTCCTCTTTTCCTTTTTTGTCTGTACTTTTTTGATAAATTCTTGAGTAATTCATTTTCACGTTACAGCCTCTCCCCTTCTCTCTAAGCAAAAGCGATACCTATTTCAATCTGCTCTGTCCACTGTCTCTCATCCAGTGCCGCTATGTTTTAAACAAGCACAGCACGCTAGCTCAACTAATAGTAAATTGTTACAAACAAGCTAAAACACAAACTGTCTGTATGTAGTCTAGCTGTTTAGCTTAGTTTGCCATATATCTTAAAATTTGTCAAATTCTTGTAAACTAAGCTGCTGGCTGAGACAAAGCAGCCAGGAGGCAGGAGGAATGACTGATACTGACTGATGTCTGTGGTCTTCATTCTTTATAAACTCCACTCGGTATTGTAGGAACACACTCTATTTATGTCAGGAATAAGATCTATTTTATTAATATTTTAGATTTGTTTCTAGTGAGATATTACTGAGTTTATATAGTGACATTACTGTTGCTGCTCCAGAAACAACATTTAGTTATATTTAAAATATGCATCAATTCTAATCCTGTTCTAAATTTATTCTTTTTTAAAATGATATATTTAATAATTTATTAATATGTATAGCTATTTGGATACATTTTTTGTTTGGTTTTGTCCCCTTGGTCACTCCTTATACAACAGGCCAAGTTTCTCAGTTGTTGCTCAGTATCCACAGAACAGTATTACATGGCACTAATGTCTTCAGGAACATGTGACAAAATAGCTTTTAAATTCAATCCTAGAAAGCATTTACTGAGAGCATACTTTTGTGAGGCTGCACATCCTTTTAAATTTGTTATTTTAATAATTAAAAAAATAAAATCTGCATTACATTGCAGTTGCTGTGATAGACAATCGTGACATACGTGTGCGTGATTTCTTTCGATAAAGCAAGTGATTGAGAAAGATTAATTAATAGAAAAGAAAAGAAATCCTATAATCCTGTCCTCAAGTTTCTGAAATATCCTGCTAACTAAAACACAGACAAACCACCAAGAACAAAATAATCACTTCCTTGGTGGAGATTATGGGTAGCAGACATAATTCATAAAGGTTATGTTGTTTGGCATGTCACCCAGGAATGTATTACTGAGTAATCCTCTAACTGCTGCGGTGGTTCAACAAGTACTCACGTCCTTTATTTACGTATACGTAATAGTTGCAAAACCACACTCTAAAAGTACTCCTACTAGTAAAAGTCCTGCATTTAAAATCTTAAATAAAGGTGCCAAATTATAAACAGCCAAAAAAATACTGTAAATCAAAAGTAAAAGTACTCATTCGTGTAGAATGCCGTCTTTAAGGCCCTTCACACTCATGGTTCACCTTGACCTTGTTTTTGGCGCATGACGCCTTTGCCCCCCTCGCTCGGACCACACCCATCTTCAAACTCCACCTTAATTTTGATCTCAACTACACACCTGTAAAATTTGCATCTTGAACAGTCTCACAGGGTTGTGACGCGGTGGCAAACTACTCAAAACTGCATCTGTGTTACTTCCCGCTACAGCAGTTGTCTCCATGATGAATCACACACAGGCACAAAAGGTGAAAACAATACAGGCGTCGCTGTCACGCTGGTAAATGTCCTTAATTGGCATCTCCCTTTCTCTCTAGTTGCACCAATTAAAGTAGGACGACTAACATTTAAAGGACCAGTGTACAGGATTTAGTGGCATCTAGCGGTGAGGTTGCAGATTGCAACCAACTGAATACCCCTCCTCTCACCCCTCCCTTTCCAAGCGTGTCGGAGAACTACGGTGGCCTTCAGGTAACATAAAAATGCGAATGGCCCTATCTAGAGCGTGTTTGGTTTGTCCGTTCTATGCTACAGTAGAAACATGGCGGACTCCGTGAAGAGGACGTACTAGATATGAAGGTGTCATTCTAAGCTAACAAAAACAATTCTTAGTTTCAGGTGAATATACACTAAAGAAAACATAGTTCTGAATATTATATTCCATTTCTGCCAACAAATACCCCTAAATCCTACACACTGGTCCTTAAAGTCATTCTTATAGATCTTTCTCATGGCAGACACTTTGACTTGTCACAGCGGATTAATGATGGCAGCATTACATTTGGAGCAGATCCTGGTATTGTTGCACGCTGGCTCACTTTAATAGCTCACTGGGACGCTTAACGGAACTGAGACATTTATTAGGTTATTGTTATTATGTTATTGTTTATTACTGTGCTTTTCCTACTATGACAAGTCAAAATGTCTGCTGTGAAAAAGGTCTATTGATATGTTGAGATTGGCGACCCCACAAAATGACCATAATTCCCACCAACTTCAGTCGGAGCAGAGGTCCGAACAGTTAACTGTTAACTGAACCTGTGTGAGTCTGCAGAGCCTTTAAAGATTATTATTACCAGTCCATTAATGTAGAAGCATTTTGATGTTGGAGCTGGTTGGATTTTTAATACGTATTATACTGTTGGGTAGTTTAATCTTTAGCAATACATCACATTTTAGCTGATCATATGTTTTTGATGTAAATTCTGCATCTGCAAAGTAACAGCAATTACAGGTATCAGGTAAATGTAGTGGAGTAAAAAGTATATTTCCCTCTGAACTGAGTGTAGTACCTCAAAGTTGTACTCAAATTCAATACTTGAATAAATGTACTTATTCACTTTTCACCACTGTACTGCTGTTTTTGAGAAAGGGTCAAACCCATTCATGACACTTAGCTGATCCTGTCTTACAGCAGAAATAAGAACAACATGAGGCAGGTATTGTTTTGATAAAAGAACAGGAGTGAGCACATCTCATACCGAGGCAAGACACAGCAAGACCTGGTCTGAAGTGTACAGTCTGTGAGATTGCAGTTTCTGTAGCTGCTCAGGCAGCTCACGTTAATGACATCACTGATGTGACTCAACCATTGCTTCTGCTTTGCTCGTCTACTTCCTCATTTTTACTCCTTGGTCTGGTTCGCTGCCAGTGTGGCGCAGCAGACTAGGCCCACAATAAGAGAAGCGTGTGTGTGTTGGCAGCCAAAGGTTAAAGTCTGACTTGTAAGTTGTTTTTGTGGATGATAATGATATTTTCTGTAGCATAATATCTTTTGTTCATTGTTTGTTTTTTAAATAAATTAAAGTAAGGAAGTATAAAAGGCTCAAAATCATAACAAACCCCAGAACTGTTTTTTTTTAGCAGCGCCCTGATCTTCCTGCATTATTTAGCATAATTAACTCATTGGCTCTGTTCAGACCTGGTATTAACATGCGTCCTGAGTGATCCGATCACAAGTGGACAGCTCTAAGTACAGGTGTGAAGCAGTGGCAGCTGATGACTCAAAAAATTGGCGAGGACAGGAAGAAAACCAACTAACGGTGTCATGTTATTTTATTAAATTATTTCTTGTATTTTGAACTTGCACCTCCATTTTATGTATTGGATTTTTATTTTTTCATTTTTATTCTGTAAATCTTTTAATCTGGAAAGAACTTTGTGCTTAAGTTTGACAAGTGTTATATAAGTTATTATTATTATTATAATAATACACTTGTTGCCTAGGTTACCTATTTACTATTTACTCTACTTTCTTATGTAAAACGAACTAAGCAGTAAAACAATGGCTTATAAGATTTCTTATAAACAATCACTGCATCCTCGGGCTGGGAATAAACCTTGTGTGTGTAATGTGTCACTGGAAGCCTGTCTGTAAACTGCTGCCCATACAGAAGTCCGTTGCCCACAAAGGATCCAGAGCAGCTAGTCGGACTGCCGCACATTTCCGTAGCTCCGCTGTGTGTCCAGTCTGTCCAGACAGCTGATGGCAAGGCCTGAGCCTCCATTCACTCCCCAGCGGGGTTCAAATCCTGCCGCGCGCCCCAGCCAGGCAGCCTTGGTCCTGGCTCAGCTGTCTGGACTGACCCACGGAGGGAATACGGTGGCGTGCAGCGGTGCAACACGCTGCACTGTCAGTTGCTGCACTGGACGGTTTTACTCCATGATGTTTTTTAAATTACCAACCTCAACCTTGTTGTTTTCGTTTTACTGACTTGTAAAGTGTACAGAGACTCTCTGAGTAATGTGCACTTTAAATAAACTGAAGTTGACACACAATCACAGAACAACAAGAATGGAAACTTCCTACTAAGACTAACCCTGAGTTCTTTGTTTTTAGTCTGTGTGTTACTGGAGTTCTAATTATGTATATTTATATAGAGGAAGTTGTCCTGGGTAGTAGCCTAGGAAATGTTGATGGATTTGTGAAAACATTAGTCATGTTTGTCAAAGTAGAAAATACATTAAACATGGAATTGCATGAATAACCACTGGTCCCTCACTCAGAGACACTGAGCTACAGCAGCTTAATGCTTCAGGCTGCAGTCCGCCTCACTGAGTTTAATCAGTTATTTTGCTACAGTAGGATGAGAGCGGATCTTTCTCTGTATATTGGCCTTTAGTTACAGTGTTGATGTTGCAACTGCTGCCAATTATCAGCAGTTATCAGGCTACAAGTGAACAGCACAGAGTGTCCCCGCTGTATAGAAGAAAGATCACTGAGTGAATGTGTTTGTAACAAAACACAATAAAGGTCATCTGGGTGACAATGATCTTAATTCGAGGATATCCAGCAAACAGTCCAGATCGACGTGTAATTGAGTATTTACAAACCAAAGGTAACCTGTAGTGCAGTGAGATGCAACGTTTACAGGTTGTTACTGCGTTGCTGATATTTTTACTTTGGTTGACAATGATCAGTGACGACTCTAAAGACTTTTGTTGGATGTAAGGCTGACCCAAATGCTTCGAAACTTTGACCATTGCCACGGTAATCAACCTCCAAATCAGTATTTAAATGCTTTGTTTTTTTATATATACAATATATATTTATAAGTATGTAATAATGATGTATAAATCTCCAAAGAGCTCATGAAATAAGGAATAATCCAAACATCATTCATTATTCATATTCAACATACATTTTTATTAGTTATTCTCAGACATAAGCGCTGTTTGTTATGTGTAGAGGTGCAAGTGTGTACAGTAGTGTGGCCTTCAAATATTTCTCAACGAAGCTTCGAAGCCCAAAAAATATTATATGCGGGACAGCCCTATTTGGATGTGACTTTTTTCAGCTACTCCTGCTTTTCTTTAACTGTATCATTAATATCTGTTAAAAAACTGTGAGTGAGCCATGATATTCATCGTCAAACATGCACGCTTGAACCTGAATAGTTTTTTGCTTGTTACTGTATTCCTTTCAGACTGACTCAGTGATTCAGATTAAACCATGATTGTGGTGCATGTGAATGATTAGTGTCTGCTATCAAACCAATACTGATAACGACTTGGAATGACTCACAAGTATCCTCACAACAGGCTTGTGAGACTATGACTGTTGGGAACACAAAGTATATGGATTAATAAGAGAATTGATTTATTGCAGCAAGAGTGGTTTGAGATGCTGAAGGTTCTTTCGCTATTTAAAAACATTTTGTGTCCAATTTGTAACTGACTTGATAACAAGCTGTCCAACGGCACCATTTCAAGCGAACAGTCTAAATACTTAAATGATATATTTTGGGTGAAATGTCACTTTAAGGTTTGTTTAAGGTTGGCTGTTGACCTTTTGCGCCAAGCCTGTTTATTAGGGCTGTAACCAAATCAGACTGTTTTGATTTGACTCAGATGTGGCTGTTCAATACGAAGATTCGACTATTAGTTATTTTTTTCTTATTCATATAGACTCTCTGGTAATCCGAAAATCCATTGGCCTGAGTTTCAGTGATGATTTCGACCACATTAACATAGTCAAATGCGGTCCGCCACTGTTTCATAATGAACCGAAAGTGATTTTACACTTCTCAACCAGTGGGGTCTGCACAGACTGTCAGCCGGGACGGACTGTCCTCAGTGCGAGGGGTCTGCGGCGATGTCGGCACACCACCCGACCCTTGTTGAAACACGGACCCTGTCTCGTTTACCATGCTTGGGTGTGACCTTTTTTCCGTGTTATCATCATTCATATCTAAACAACCAATGTGTTTATGATTAATTCGTTTATAAAAGCACAAAGTTCTGCATAAATCTAGTCTCTTAAAAGAAACGACGACTCGACAAGAATTTTAAGTCGACTGAGGGCTCACTGACGATGATTCGACTCATCGACTTTCAGCATTCATGCGTTCTTATACTTCTGTTTGTCCATTGCTTGTTTGTCTTTCAAACTGGCACAAGCCATGTGTCAGACTGTTTTAATGGTCATGGAAATCCTCTGTGTTAGTCATGGAAAGAGTGGTTACAGAAAAGGATTTTTGTGTGAGCGAGAGCCCTGTGTTACGGTTCATTTGTTCTAGGCTGTCCTCATTTAACCCACTTATCTGCAGACATTAGGCTCGGGTTAAATAGAATAGCAACACATCTGCATCACAAAATGAAGAAATAATCTCGTTGCTAAATATTTGGATGAACAGGAAGTGCTTTTTTCATTAGATTTTGCTCAATCATCTACAGACTACAAGAATATATGTTGTAGCTACGGTATGTTCTCTGTCTTACAGAGCAATTATTTTTTTGAGTGTGAGCGTGGTGTAGGAATAATGAAAAGCCCAGTTGTGAACATAAATATCCAGGAAGCCAGACAAGAGCAACAAAGCATTTTCTGCTGCTCTGCGCTGTTTCTGTTGCTGCTCGTATCTGTGACGTATGACTATTAGTGCTTACATAGGTTATATAAACTACATTCACAGCCAAGTAATACAAAATCAGTATAACACATAACCTCTCTCTTTATTACAGTTTCCTGGATAAAGTTTATGGATGGCAGTGAGTGTGTATAATTGCTCAAAAGAAAGTGAACGTTTCCAACTCGCCATCTGCCATTTTTTTAAATAACGCACCGCTACATCCTGACTGCTGGACCCATTTGGGAGTTCAGCCAGAGACACAGTGTTTGGAGGGACAGAGAGGCAGAGCTGTGGCTCTGTGGTCCACCTCGCTACTGTTATGCAACTGCAATTGTTGATATCAATGGGATGTTGATATTAAAAGACAGTTCAGCTGCTGAGTAAACATAACATAAAACCTACAGCGGTGAACCAACAGTGTTGCTTGTGTCCCGCTGCTTATTCCTTACATGAGTCCCAAGATGAAAGAGACTAACTGGTATTTAAGTATTTTATACTCTCATCAACCTGGGAGTGGGCAAATATGCTTGCTTTATGCAAATATATGTATATATTTATTATTGGAAATCAATTAACAACATAAAACAATGACACATATTGTCAGAAAACCTCACAGGTACTGCATTTAGCATAAAGAAATATGTTCAAATCATAACATGTGCGAGTGTGTACCCCTGTTTGCGTATCTGAGTGTGTATTTTTGTGTTAATGCCAAAATGAGTATGTATAAGTGTGTGTGGAGGATGGAAGTAGTCACAGTTCATGGGTCTTCAGAGCAGACCAAGAATAGATGGATCCATTTTTGAAAAGGTCTGTCTCTCTGTCTCTTTCACTCACACACACACACACACACAAACAGTGGCCTGCCGAGAACGTTAAGTTTGCACATACTGGTAAACATTCAGCTTTAAATAGTTTTATAAGAAATAAAAAGTGGAAATTACAGAGAAAAAAACGGGTAACCAATGTTCATTGAGAGAGAGTGAAGAGGAAAAAATGAAAGGAGGGGTCAGGAGGAAAGGAAAGAAGGGAATCAAATAAAGGGAATGTGAGTACAAAGCCTGCTTTGAGACTAAAGGTCCCAATTCGGCTTCTTTTCAACACACGAAGACGTCACAAGGGCGGCTCTATTCCAGGGAACCATAACACACATTACACCATATGGCAGGTTAGCTCATAGTGAGGTGAAGAAAACCTGTGTTTCACACAGTTTGTTTTTATTTCAGTGTTTATCCACTATTGCTACTGTGGTGTAGGCTGCCACCTGTTTCTGGATGTGTGCCATCAGTGCTGGGGCAGTATGAGCACCCAGTCAAATACCACCTGTAGAAATGAAGAGAGCAGTTACTATTTATTGAAGTACATGAAGAGACAGCCTTTATTGTGGCAATGGATATGAGGGCACTGTGAACTGTTTATAGGCAGATGTTTATTTTAGCCTTTGTTTTACATTAGGTTTAGTATACTATAAAAATTAGTGTGCAGAAACTTGAAGAAAGTAGTGTCTAGGGCGGCTGTACCGAATAGTTCAAAGCTTCATTCATAACGTTGATATTCAATAAATCAGCCTTTGAATGCAGCACAGCTAACCCTAACCCATTGGTTGGGCGGGTTCGAGTAAGCTTACTAGAAAATATCACGGGTTTGGGCGGGCGGGTGACAAAGCAGTGTTAAGAGTAAGTTATTAATAACTTACAGAAGCATTGCGTGCAATAGTCCACCTTCCACTTCTGTCGCTGTCTCTCAAACACACACACACACACAGAGCGCCGCATTGTATTTATGTTGACGAAGCTGTCGAGTTGAGGATTCAATTTGAGGATTTTGTTTGAGGAGTTTTTATGTTTTTTAGGGTAATGACAACATAAAATATGATGGCAGACATTCAAAGCTTCTTTGAAAATCTCAATTGAAGCTTTGAATGTAAAAAAACAAAACAAGACTTGGTCAAAACCAAGTATATGGCCGGACCATGCACGGTCAGTCTGTGAATTTGTGGCTACATTGTTACACAAATAGTCAGTGGTCATGTCTATAATGTTAAATCCAGAGGTACATGTCCACCAGGTCCGGCGAGGAAACTAGGGGACGCGTTGCTCCACTCAGCTGACCGTTCAAACGGTGACGTACCCTATCGTGGAATGCACATGATTGGTCCCTGGTTTTCTACTTGCCGTTCAAACGGGAAACAACATGGCGGCCTGCTCGTAAACTTTCTTTTATTCCGTCTACACAAACCCACCAATCTACTTCTGAAAACCTTTTAAGCGAGAAATAGGCCATGCCACTGCTGGATCTCGTTTCATTTTAGTAACTAGATCGCCTAGTTTGACAGCTTGGTCCAAGTTTCGTGAGCTGGACGCCTCGTGCTGAACGGGTTCATTTGCATGACGGACTGTTCGCAGCCTTTTCATTTTGAAAGAGTAACAGCCGATGAGGAAACTCCAACACTCGGCCGACCAGTCGTGTAACTTCATCACTCACTCAGTGACAGACTTTTGTGTTTGTAGGGCTGGCCCTCTGCAGTCCAGCCAAAAATACATTCAAGTCGGTACGGCCCTAGCAGTGTCGAAGTTTACTGGTCAAAATCTGTGAATTGGCACTGTTGTTGCTCCACAAAATCATCTTCATAGAAGTTGCAAACAATGACAAAGTTCTTTTGGACACATGGGTGAAACAATTTCAAAGTATTTGACAGTGTCCAAATGTAGAGCATCAGATACATGTACATACGTAGTCTGGCAAAAATAGAAGACATCTATAGGTTAAGTAGTCTATTTGTCATGTTATTGTAACCGCAGTGTACTGTAGCTGCATTGATGAGTTTGTATACATTCCCTTTGTTGATCGGGAATGAAGACAGATTGGTTGCTGCATCTGGTGTAGTTTCACCTTTACTTTAGGCTTCATTGTTGTATCATGTGCTCCAAAAGTGTTTTCAAGGTTGTTTGTCTTTTTTTTTTATGCTAAAATGGATGTGATCATAAACATCAGGTTAACTGTCATGCAACTCCAGAATGTTTTTTTTTTCAGTAGTTACAAGTTCTCGTCTCCTGCTTGCTCTCCATCCAGGTTCCTGAGATCATCAGTACGTTGAGGCAGGCTGGCAAGAGTTCGGCACGCAGCGATGAGATCGCCACCGTTTCCAACAAAACTTCCTCCGGAAGCGGCGATTCTTCTGAAACATGTGTTTCTTCTCACCCCATAACGACAACCTCCGCGGCAGCCTCTGCGGCAGCCTGTGCTGCCTTGTCTCCGACTGCCTTTGCCAAGAAGTTCGAGGTGCTGTTTTGCGGCCGCGTGAGTGTTGCTCACAAGAAAGCTCCTCCTGCCCTCATTGATGAGTGCATCGAGAAGTTCAGCCAGTTGCATGGCTCAGGGACGAGCGACAAAGGAGGAAATACTGGGGGATTGGTGGGTGGGCTGAAGAGGGTATTAAGCTTTCAAGCCAATGGACTCGGTAGTGGTGACGTTGATAATGCTGCTGCAGGGAGCCCAATCGCCGGGAGACCTCCTGTCCTGTTTAAAAAAGACCCCAGCTTTCCCTGCCTGCAGGCCCTGGATGAGAATGGACTCTCACCTGAGATCTCTCACACCAACACTACTGATGCACACACCCACTCCGCTGGAGTACAGCCCACCAGCCTGCAGGAGAACAGGACCATGCTGTTTATGGTAAGGTTCATGGGAACTCTAACTACTCCCATTTTTATACTCTTTGATAGTTAGAACCCATTACAATAATTGCTTCCCAAGAAATCACACTAAATCTTGCTGACTATATGTATATATACAGTATGTATATATACATATATGACTATATGTATACATGTATACATGTATACATGTGTATATATATATATATATATATATATATATATATATATAAAGCACCAATGACTAACAATAAAATAAGAAATAAAATAAAAACTTCTATGTGGAAGTCAAGTGTTCTTGAAATGTAAACAATACAAACAGTGCAAAGAAAAAAATAAATACTGAGTAGATATACCTGGACTGGATGATTATATACAATATGTACATGTATACATGTTTATGTACTGTATGTACAGCATGTAGGATTTCAGGTCCACATCAATCCTTTATGCATTGTCTACAGACATGCACAACACCGAAGAAAGTGTCAAATTGTCACACACACAAACTTTAATAATTTGGGGCTCATTGACTCACACAAAAGTGTACCGGACCTTGGCTTTTAGTTACAGAAGGAAAAACAGTAAAGATTTACACCTTTTCTGCAAAGGAAAATGCAATAATGCAAAAGAAAATGTTGACTTCCTGCACATTGTCAGCATTGAGTTTGTTAGAAATGCAACATTTCAGTCATGGACCTTCATCAGGCAAGTTACCAAAGGAAAAAACTATTTTGGGTGGTGCAGCAGTCTCATGCTGTGTGTGAATGGTAGTCCAGGATAGGCTTGGTCCTTCAGTAAAATTAGACATCTCTTTAAAGATATTTATCTTTTAATACCTTATCTCAGTATGAAGGGAAAAAAAAACAATCTCCATTTTCGTAGTTGATTGTTTCAGATTGAGCCGAGGCAGAGGTTAAAAACATTCCCATTCAGCATTATTGCACATTGATTTTCACCACCACATTGAATTCACACCTATTTTAAAGAAGCACACTGCTTTTCAGACAAACGCTCTTTAGTGTGGGTTTTTCCAGCTCACACACACATCTCAGACGTCTTTGTTGAAAATAAGTTTGCGAAAGTGCAATTTTGGATTCCCCTAAATAACAAATCGAAATCCCGTTATGACTCAGCAAGAGCAAATGCTGACTGCTGCTCAAAATAAGCTCAGTCACACTCACCTAATTCACCTCTAGGTGACCTCAGTGACCTGCTGCCAACAGTTTTCCTGTTTGTCCTCCAGGCAGGAAATGGTGACCACTGGCACAGGAACCACCAGGGCCTGTCGCTGCCTCTCTCAGCAAATACACACATATTATTGACACTGATGATACATCCTGTTGCTGACATGAATAGTAGGCAGAATGATCTCATCCTGGTGACATCATAGCCTAAGAGTAGTATGAAGACACAGATTTATTCCCCTTTTTTCTCTAGAAAAAGACTGATTATGTGATTCATATTTGATACAATGGAACAGCGAAGGGCATCTTGTTCACAGAGAGAATAGCTGTACTTAGGATTTAACAGACATGAGATCACTTGCCTATTATGAACCACTAAGTCCCTTTTGAGGTTTAGAAGTGACAGTGACTCATGTCGTGAATGGGGATATCCCCTAAAACAGAACTGTTCAGAATCCATTGGTACTTTTTGAAAATAGGAGAAATGAAACTGTTTCATTTGACAAATCTGATTGTTTAAAAATGAATTAAAAATATTACTTTCAGGCTCCCTTTTTTATCACGTAATCATTGAGACAGATATCTCAGCCGTATCTATTTAAGTCTGTGAGGCTCATTATTGCTGTCAAAACCACACCACAAACCTCACCACACACACACTACAGACCGCAAACCCATGAGACCACATGCACACACAGAGACAGTTAGTTTCAAGAGTCTAACTGTTCTATCTTTGTGTTTTTCTTTTTGTTTTAGATCGGCAGGTCTCAGATCTACTTGGTTAGTCCGGACACTAAGAAAGTTGCCATAGAGAAGAGTTTCAGAGAAATCTCCTTCTGCTCACAGGTATGAATGAAGCACTACGCTTCTACACGTCATTGTCTGTTTAGGCTTGTGTGTGATTTGTAAACCTATCCTGAAACACCTGATCTTTTCTTTCCAGGGTATTCGTCACGTGGATCACTTTGGCTTCATTTGCAGGGAGACAGTGGAAGGAGGAAGCTGCCACTTTGTTTGCTACGTTTTCCAGTGCACCGACGAATCACTGGTGAGAGACGCATAATGAAGGGAGAGCATAGTAGAACATGGCAAGAAAAGGATGAGACATAAAAATACATAATAATTCACATGTTTTGCTCTTTTTGAAATCCAAAATAGGCACATTTCTGTTGGTACAATTCATTCCTTCATAATGTACATCTACAAACCTGAAAACATCTTTTGTATAATTGTTAATGCCAACACAATGCACAGTTGAGCATTATGTGTAATCATTTCACATATCAGTATCTTTCAGAATCATTCAGCCCTAATTAGTTATATTGACATTTTTCACCATTTTCTGACATTTATAGACCAAACAACTAATCTATTAATCGAGAAAATAATCGACACATTAATTCGACAATGAAAATAATGGTTAGTTGCAGCCCTAGATTTAAATCTGATTAAATTCTGCTCTAATCTTTTAGACTTATGACTCAGTACATCTGTGCTCCACTGAGTCATGGTGTGTTAAATGGATCAGTTTGATAAGAAGCCTTGGTCATTAGACGGATGTACTCGGTTGTATAATAGTCAGCTAATGTTGCAGTGTGATTAGATTATACCAGATACTTACTGTAATTCTTGTGACAATGAGTCAGTATTTGACTTCTGCCAGAGTAAACTGGACAACCTGTGGGAAAAACTGCATATCCTGATTACTTTACTTTTATTTTTACTTCTGCCTGTTTTAAACTACATAAAAGGCCCAGATCTCCCACATACTGTACTGTATATTGAAACTTACCCTGAATTGGAACAGGGGCGTTCGGGGCACAGAAACAGAATGGATCCTAAATATATATTTTAAAAAAACAATATCATTCCTGTGCTTAAGAATGGTATGAATTTGTTCAAATGTTTTTTCTCTATAGTGGAACACAGTTCTGAAAATAAGCTAAAATGAATAAATACGGGGAGAATCAAACTCATAGATACACTGACAGTATTGAAAGGCTGTATGTTGACGGATGGATGAAAACAAGCATAAAGAAGACTGTGTTTTGCTCTTGTAGGTGGATGAGATCATGCTGACTCTGAAGCAGGCGTTCTCTGTGGCCGCCCTGCAGCAGAACGCAAAGACCCAGAGCCAGCAGTGTGACAGCTGCCCCATGCAGCAGCTCCACAGACTGTGTGAGAGGATAGAAGGTAGAAAGCTGCCCCTGGGCTCCAGTTTAAAAGAGCCATTTTGTTCAGCCAGTGCACATCACATTCACCTCTTTAAATAATTTAAATACTGTGGCATAAGGCTGAACCCAGCAGTGGATTAGTACAATAAATATTTGATATTTGAATTAATGCGAGTTGACACTTTTGGTGTGCTAGCTTTTGTGTGAAAAACAGTTGACACCCATCAGACATAACACTACTTTCACACAACAAATGTTTCAAAGCTGTTACAATGGAGGAAAAGTTAATAATTTATGTTTACATGCCCACAATTATAATGAGGCTTTCAATTTTGTCTTTGTTTATTTGTCACAATTGTATTTATATTTGTTTATCTATATAGATAACTGCTTCCTAATGGGTATAAGGGCATATAATGCTGCTGAATTATGTGACAAATGACCTAACAACAAATTTGATGTGAGATTTGTCTTGTCTGCGTGTTTTTCAGGTCAACACCCATATAAAACCAAGCTGGAGCTTCAGAAACACTTGGCCACTCTGGACAACGAGGAGCAAGCGTCAGTCTTTGAAAACACTATGGTAACGTGTCTGTTCTGTCTGTGCATCTGTAGGCCAAAGTGTGAATTCCTAGAGTTCCCTTTGAGAAACAAACCAGTCAGTCTGCAATTTCATCTCAAAGCCCCAGTGAAACGGAAGTCAGAGCGGCTTTAGCTTCTGTACTGTGACGTATTTCACAGTGGATCAAAATATTTGAGTGGTGGACAGTTACAAGAGGGATTTAAACAGAGACAGAAAGGAGATGGCGCATTGAGAGTAATTTTTCTGTATCAGTTTCATGTGGGTTTCGCCACTGTCCTGCTCCTTTAGGAGACCAGTGGCATGTCCTGTGTCTATTAACTCCAATGGGAGAAGTGAACGTGAACACAGATTATGAATGAATCTTTCGCCCCATAGTCACCAAAGTAAATGCTGGATCCATTTTTCACAAGCCGCATATCTCTCTGATGGCTTTTTTCAGACGGACAAATCAGGAGAAAATGAACTTTGTTCGAGACCTTTCTCTGTCTCAACAACACACTCTCGCAAGATCTGACAATTAACGTTCTCAAATGTCCACGCTAACAATTTTTTTTAATGCTAAATATGGCTGTTAGCTGTGTAAATATCTAATGTTAGCAAAAGAAAATATAAGTACATTATGCAAATATAACCCAATCTGCTTTCATCCATCCACAAGACGTTCACAACTCTTCCAAACAAGGTGGGGGGATGGGAGGAGGCAAACACACTTCCGGTCTTAGGAGACAGGAAGTGTATACAATTTGAAACCACTGGCAGAGCTCGTAATGTGTCATCTTTGATCTAAATTAAATCCTTCGCATTTGATTGGACCACTAAGAAGTAGGCGGGCTTAGAGGTCAACACGATACAGAGCTGCAAAGGACTGTTGGCTCCGCACACACCTCCCCGAACCCTCACCTGTTGTTAGGTCAGGAGGAGGACGAGGGAGAGATGAGAGGGAAACTTTGCAGATTTTCAACTGGCTCTGTGTCACTCAGCCAGAGCTCACCTACCAGCAAAACGCTGGCGGCTATTTTGCGTCATCCGGTGGATGTTCATCTGCGTGTACTGCCCGCGCTGCAGTGACACAGAGCCGACTGAAAATCGTTAAAGTTTCCCTGGAATGAATTAGACCTCATCCACATTGTTTTGAAATGAAAAGTTTTTGTCCACTGATATCCAAACACACACCTCTCTCCATATTGCTCTGTTAGCTACTACAAAACAAGTGCGGTTTTACTGTATATGACCAGTGTTACTAGTCGCCCAAAGTCTCATTTGATTGGATGAATTTTTGTAAACACCCCCAAGTACAGGATGAGTCATCAAACATTTGAAACCATTTTACAGAAGAGAAAAGACAGGGATTTGATGAAAAAAAATACAGATTCTTTTTTTGGGGGGGTTTTTACATATATTTGGCATATGACTTTTTGACTTCTTTCTTATACTTTGTTTCCTTGTAAACGGCACTTACAGTGGAAGGCAAAGGAAGAATTTCATTGTGCAGGGAAACTTGTTTTAACTGAGCATATGACAATAAATGCTTTGACTTTGACATATAACAAGAGATAAATGAACAATTCACACAGGGACACAGGATCAAAACTGGGGAAATGTATTTTTCATTTCACTGGGTCTTTAAGTTCATCATGACTGAATCACTGTGGAATCACATGTTTTTCATGTGGGATTTACAGTGACGCACTGATCCGTCTTTACACATGACTTAAATATTTCTGCCACCTCTCTGTTTCTCTGGTGGTCTATTTGGCTCTCTGTGGCACTCTCAGCACTTCAGTCTCTCATCCCAGAAACATAAATTGGATTGTTTGATAAAGCACACCCTGTTGGAAATAGATCTTTAGGCTTGTTGATCATCATTGTTACTGCAGATTGTTGTAGTTAAAGATGAGTCTTTAGAGGCGAATGCCCTCAAATATTTCTCTGTGACTCAACTGACATCTGCTGGTGATGCAGCTGAACTGCAACACTACAACAGTGCTGAACTGTCAATACATGAGATCAGAAAGCTTTTCTTATGCAAAACAGCGCAATGTATCCACTATTGTCATGTAGCTGTTGTCAAGTCAAAAAACCTTCACATTTGGACGCTATTTTATGTCAACATTTGCAAACTGTTCCTCTCATATAACTTATTTGCCAGGGCTGAACAAAACATTTTTTTTTTTTTAAATAGTATTTTGTGTGTGTTTCAGAGGGCTCGTCCTAAGACCAATCAGGAGGAGAATGAGTTGGTGATGGTCTCTTTGAGGATTCTTTATGAGGAGAGACAGAGGAACCATCAGCACACGCTGCCTGGAGACAGCAAACAGGTCACTTCTTTTACATCTCTTATGCACACATAGGGTTGCATGATTATGGCCAAAATGATAGTCAATATTGAGATCATGCTTATTTATCATAATTATTCATTGACTTTAGGGACATGGTCATTTCACGTATTTCTGTGAGATCATGTTGTTTAGAAAGCACTTGATTTGTTATACAGCAGAGTTTTCTATGAGCGGAGCACGCATTTTAAGCGTCAATATCGCAGTCGGTCATGTTATTGTGATTAATATTCGCTTAATTGTGCAGCCCTGTGCACTCATACTGTATACACTACTGTACCATTCTCTCTCTTCTCTCATTTTCTGTCTTTATTCCAATTATGTGCTACATTTCCTCCAAAGTGTCAACAGTTATAGGACCGAGTAGTTCACCAAGGAGAGAGAACTGAAAATATTTTATCCCTTTCACTTACACAGACTATACCTATGTATACTCACTCACTCAATGTCTTACTTTCTGTCTCCCTTTATATCTCTATGTGTATGTAGGTGAGTGAAAACGCAGCTCCAGCCCCAGCGGATGCGCATCAGAGTAGCCATCGGCAGCGACTTGAGCAGTTCAAGAGCCGAGCCAAGCGTTCTCTCACTGAGTCCCTGGAGGGGATCTGGAAGGTAACAATGCTATTTCTCTCTTGGTTTGTACTCCGTAATGCTCAAGTATTCACTTGTATATATGTTATCAGTATTTGTAGTTTGTGATCTAATATAGAAAAACAGGCAGTTTAGAGGATATTGTAGTTTTTTGTTTTCATAATTCTAAATCTTTATATTTTGAACATAGAAATGGAGAAATAAGTGATTCGGGTCCTTGAGGTATTGTGCTGGTTTGTGATCTTTGGTTCCATGTAAAAGCCACGTACTGTATATAACCTTTTGTTTTTTTGGCAGGGGAGCAACAAGGGTAAAGCTCAGAGGGACAACAGTTTAGGAAGTGACAGCGGCTCCTCCGTTTGTACGGTCAGCAGCAGTCTGGACCAGCCTTTTCTAGATGACCCCTTGTCTGCCTCCTCCCAGATGAGACCCACCAGCCCCCTCAGGTAAACACGACTAAACACACACTGACTCATTTCCTGGAGCAGAACAGTCAGTGATTTAAAGGTCAGAGCAGTTCTACTTGTTTAACTTGGATTTCATGGTTATAGGGGTTTATGTGACAGTGATTTATAGACCTCTGTTGGTGTGTTTGGGAAAGAGCAGCCTCCAGAATACATTAATAATTCAATGTGTTTAGAAATTGTTTTCTATCTATAAAACTGTTGCTTGCAAAAACCAGAAAGGCCAGAATTGTAGAAAAGAATATAATCATACATAATTAAAGGATGCTTAAATGAATTTAAATTAATAAGAAAACTAGGTAATGCATATTGTGAACTTAATTTCACCTCAACCTTTTTTGCGTTGGACTACATTAAACTGTATTATGGCTGTCAAAGTTTCTTTAACGCATTAACGCAATCGATCTTTCTGAAGTTGTAGCGGCTCAGTTTTAAAGCTAGTGAAGATACTGGCATCATATTAAACTAAAAAACCTAAGAAATGCATTGGTACCGACCATGTCATTCTAGCTTGTTGCAAAAGAGGCTAAATAACGCTCCAAACTTGCGCTAAATTTTGGCGAGGAAAAACTGTCCTGGGCATTTTCAAAGGGGTGCCTTGACTTCTCATCTCAAGCTATGTGAATGAAAATGGGTTCTATGGGTACCTGCAAGTCTCCCTTTTACAGACATGCCCACTTTATGATAATCACATGCAGTTTTGGGGCAAGTCATAATCAAGTCAGCACACTGACGCACTGACAGCTGTTGTTGCCTGTTGGGCTGCAGTTTGCCATGTTATGATTTGAGTATTTTTTTATGCTAAATGCAGTACCTGTGAGGGTTTCTGGACAATATTTTTTGTTGTTTTATGCTGTTAATTGATTTCCAATAATACATATATACATACATTTGAATAAAGCAAACATACTTGCCCACTCCCATGTTAATAAGAGTATTAAATACTTGACAAATCTCCCTTTAAGGTACATTTTGAACAGATAAACAATTTGCGATTAATCATGGACAATCAAGCAATTCATTGCGATTAAATATTTGAATCGATTGACAGCCCTAAACTGTATATGTGGTCATAATATTACGTGTACATCGTGTATTTCTCCTCACACCCTTTCCTCTTCATCCTCAGGTGCCACAACTCAACAGGAGACCTGAAGCACCTTGAATCCTCTCCCCATCTGTCTCCCACTGCTTCCTCTTCACCCGGTGACGTTCAGTCTCAGGGCTTTCGCCGACGGGCCAGCACCTTCAGCCACCCTTCCACCCCTTCCTCAGCAGAGTACTCACCGGTGTTCACACGAAATCGCATATCACAGGACCTTACTCCAGCGACCAAGCCCAGGCTCGTACGACACTACTCCGTCAGCACCGACACTCCGAACCAGAGCAAGTAAGGAGAGCGTTTCTGGTTTCTCTTTGTTTCTGTGTGTGTGTGTGTGTGTGTGTTTGTGTTTGTAGAGGTAGACAAGTAAATGTGTGTTTGTATTGATTTTGAGTTTGGTGACAACACAAACCAGGAAATAATAGAAGATTTAGTTATTGCTTGATTGTATTAAGTAGAATGTGACAATAATGTCAGTTATTCAATATTCTGAGATCAGATCACTTAAGTAGAGGTGAAATATATGCAAGTGTTTACACATTTCCAAGTCATTTCCAATGTCACACATTACAACCAGTGGTGGAGGAAGTGTTCAGATCCTTTACTTAAGTAAAAGTACTAATGACAAAATTAAAAAATACTCTGTTACAAGTAAAAGTCCTGCATTGAAAATATTATTTAAGTTTAAGTATGCAAGTTCAATCAGGAAATTAACCTAAAGTATAAAATTGTCCCCTGTGATTATTATATATTATATCATCAGATTATTATTACTTATGCGTTAATATAAAAGCAGGATTTTACTGTTGCAGTTGGTTGAGGTTGAGCTATTTTTGTGTACTATTGTGTACAGGACTACAACTGATGATCAAGCTGCTGATTATTTCCACCAGTGATGGATTGATTATTTGGTTTGTAAGAATTCTGAACATTTTGGGGAAATGCCGTCGAAATTACCGGTGACACCTTCAAAATGTTTGTTTTGTCTGACCAACAGTCTAAACCTCAAAACTACTAAAATAAGTTCAAATAATAATAAGCAAATGTTCACAGACTGGCTGAAACCATGAAATGTTTTCGCATAAAAAAAAAGTAGCCAAGTAGTCAAAATATTTTTCTGTCAACCCATTAATCAACTTAATGTTTCAGCTGTACTTTCCATATGTTTTCTGTGAGAACATTTTAAATTTATGAAGTAATTGGTAACTAAAGCTGCCAGATAAATGTAGTGACGTAAAAAGTGCAATATTTCCCTCTGAGATGTAGTGGAGTAGAAGTAGAAAGTGGCACGAGAAGAAAATACTCAAGTAAAGTACCTCAAATTTGAACCTAAGTACATAAGTAAATGTACTTAGTTACATTCCACTACGCAAGAAATGTGTCTCACATGTGAAGGAACTCACTGCTATGAGAAATTAAGTTGAGCTGGAAGACAAAGAGAGAGGAATGTTGCCTTTTAAGTTAAAGTTAATATGTTGCTTGTCATCACAGGCTTTATGGTATTAACACCTTGTACCCTCTTCCCAGGGTCAACAACTGAAGGACATAGTTTTATACCCCTTACATAACTAGTGCCGATCAGGAGTAAGCCTGTGACGGCAGTCTCACGGGTGGTTGAACGCATGTTCAGTAGAGCGTGTCATACACGGCACGTGTATCTGTGTCAAAGGGAAACAAGACAGTATAGATCATCTATGAAGAACTACATATTGGAGTATATTACAGCCAGACTAATGCACGAAGTAGTGGCGTTTCTGTCAGAAAAGTGATGCTCCATCTCTTTGCTGTCATCTTTGTTTCCTCTGCTCTTGAACCAAACTCTGCTTCTTCTCCCTTATTTGTCTGTGCAAGAAACCTCTTGACATAAAATTGAGCTTGGTGACAAAATCTAACGTCACACTCAATTATAGCAATATTATTAATTGAGGCGGCTGTGGCTCAGAAGTAGAGCGGGTTGTCCGCTAATCGGAAGATCAGCGGTTTGATCCCCGGCTCCTCCAGTCCACATGTCGAAGTCTTTGGGCAAGATATGTAACGAAGACTGTGCCATCGGTGTGTGAATGAGTATTTAGATTAGATCCCGATGGGCAGGTTGGCAACTTGCACGGCCGCCTCGGCCATCAGTGTATGAATGTGTGTGTGAATGGGTGAATGCTGACATGTAGCGTAAAGCACTTTGAGTGGTCGGAAGATTAGAAAGGCGCTGTATAAATGTAAGTCCACTTACCATTTATCTGAGGAAAAAAAAAATGTAATGTGGATGGGACGATGAAGCAGGTGGGAGCATTCACAGTTAAAGGGTACACATCATTTATAGGTGTTGGGAAGTACTACTGCATATGTGGGAAAAAAAGTATAAATTGTATGCCTTTTGTGCCTCCAGAGGGAGCTGTGCAATATCAAAAAAAAGGTTTTCAAGTGAGGCAGCATCAGTTGGTGCTCACCAGACCTCATCTCTACTTGAGACTAGTGGCTTGAGGCTACATTAGTCTCTACTAGCATAATAACGCTCCTAAATCTCTGATCAAACTGTCGGCATTTCTGCTGTACTGATTTCTTTTTTGCTATATTTTTATTTTCGTAGGAAAGCAATGCTAAATCAATGGAGTAGTCTTTTAATTTCACTCAGGTAGAAGAGTCAAATAAGTACAGAATATGAAATAGCTTAATTTATTGTTGTAATGTTGCCGTTTAAACCAGTAAAACACAATATTTGGTTTATAACCAAGGAGTTTGTGATGATCAGTAGGGCTGTGTATTGGCTAGAATCTGGCAATACGATACGTATCATGATACAGGGGTTACGATTCAATATATTGTGATAAATCTAATTTTAGAAAAACTGTCATAGTTTAAAGAACACACCTCCATATGCATAAAATCTGAGTTTATGCAATCATTATAGTGGGATCTGCATTTACATTTATCACAGTCCCTGTAATACTCAACATCATAACACTACTTTGAGAGGGAACATATGTAAGGGATAATGTATATGTATAATATATAGATTTTTTTGATATTTTCTTACACCCCCAATGATCAACCAAACTTCTACATCTACTCACAAACTGTCTCCAAGCTCTACCTTCAAAAAACCTTCAATTTCCCTGCATTTTCATACTTTTTTCAGTGTCTTTGCTCTCTCTTTCTGTATCTGCACTGGTTCTCAGACATGTCCCAACCGACTCCACCCTTCCTCCTGTTCCTCCCTGCCCTTCATCTCCCTCTCTTCTCCTCCCTCATCATCCTTCCTCACCTTCTACCGGAGCCCGGCTCAATAAAAGAAGGTGAGAATCCTGCATTGGTTTTCAGCTCAACTCATGCAGTGTCTCTTTTCTCTGTTTTATGTGCACTTGTTCATTGTTCAATCCTTCTTTTGACCTTGTTTTCCATGTTATTATGTAAGGCCCAGTTCAGACAGAGAAACGCTAAACATGTCACTCATTGGTTGACCGTTTGAAAAGAGATCCAAGCTTTGTCTCTTTTAAAACTTGAACTTTTTTCACTTCAGTTCAAAACCATTTCTCATAATTCATGTGTCTCTCTGTGTGAACGGGGCCCACGTTTCTCTTTTTTTATCTGATTTTCCACCTCCATCTCTCCATCTCAGTCCTCTGGGTGGCCTCCGTGCTCGTCTCACCTCCTCCTCCTCTGTCCCTAATTTTCTGAAATTTCCATTTCTGGCACCCGTCCAAGAGAACGATTGTCCTGAACCAAAGAGCAGGTACACACACATGTACACCAAATAGTCACGTCCATGTTAGTGTGTCCAGCAATGTTATAATCTGTGCTCCTGGTTTCATGGATCACTTAAGATGATTTTATGTCTCTATTTTTTGATATACAGTATATATGAATGTGGGTACAGTACTTTATATGTATAGACTACAACCTACAACCAGACCAATCACAGCGTTCTGCGGTCTGTAATTTCTGTATAACAGACTGTTGCTATGTATAGCGGACCGTTGCTATGGGTGCAGCGCTGATGTAGGACTCTGGCGGACCGTTTTTGTGTCAAAATATTGATTTCTTCAGTAAGTAGCCGTGTAATAAACAGGAAAATGTACAGCTAGCGGGTCATTGTTGTGAAAGAATCCCCTTCAGGGGGATGAGAGACCCCTCCGCTTCGTGTCAGGGTGCGGCATCGCCCTGTCAGGGATTCTTTCACAACAATGACCGGCTCGCTGTACATTATTATCCATTACGTATTATGTAACTAATCCTGTGCTTGTTTGTGCTTCAGGGATGTAGCTGCTCTGTCTACACCAACTGCAGCATATGTGGCCAATGTGGCCGGGGAAAGCCCTCTGCGCAACCACCGCCACTCGTGGAGGCAGCAGATCTTCCTACGGGTCGCTACACCTCAGAAGAACACAGACACTAACGGTAAGAATGGACACACACTCTCTATGCAAGGTTCCCCGTAAGGATTAACAAGTGGCCCTAGTAGTAAGACATTGACATTGTCTGTCAATGTCTTACTTATTCATCAGTCCTAAAGAAAGTTGAAAGTCGCCCAGCCAATTTGCTGTTTCTGTTATTGTTCTTGAGTCAAAATAGAGGCCCACTCAGTGTTGATCACTGATCTGGTAACTTGGTAAATTACAAAGAAAAGTTTATTCCTTATAAAAGTAACAGTTTCCTTGGATTAAAACTGATGACTCAGTCCTCGCAAAATATTTGACAATTTGTCCAAAAGGCAATCATGCTGCCATATCATTTAAATAAACCAACACTTTATGGTTAATGAACAAAATCTAGAGCACATGGGAGAGAAAATCTTTGTCGTTGGTTCACTAAGGATGTGTCGCACTCTTTGTTTGTCCATTTTTACAATAGAGATCGACAGTGACCGCCCCCTTTTTGAACGGCTCTGGTTCTGGAAGTGATTTTCCCATTCATTTATCCATTGACGTTTCACAAAATCGTTATATAAAGAGTTTTACGCATGGTCACGAGATGAATAATGACCATGAAACATTTGATTCAGAGCAAAATAAACCCATTGGAAAACAGAAAAAAGGCAAAGGTACAAGACTGTGTACATTAAGAGTGAAGGAACTACTCATCCCATAAACCATTGCGAATGGCAACTCGTCACCTCTGGGAACTCACGAAAAACGTTTAAACTAACCGTTGTGGATCTAAAATGAAGACAGATTCAACAACTGCTTGGCTTATTGTTCGCCTCAAATGTTCACACATTTCTGTGAACTGTAACATAAGATAAAAGTTTCCAAACGAGCTGCCATGTTGGCCTGGGAGAAGAATACGGAGCAGCGTAAGAGCATGTACCACTCACTAGCTGTTCGCGCTGGGTGCGGCACACATTTCCATGGTAACAACGAGCTCCACCAATCAGAGACTTCGCTGTCACACTTAGGAATGTGGGTAGTGTAGTGACTCTCGATGACATCGTGAATAAAACGTGTTTCTCTTAAAACAAGGTTGACATCAAAGGGACAGGAGCATAAACCATCGTTACACAATCAAGTCTACCTTGGAAGGTTATGACATTATGGCTAATAATCAAATCTGCGATTCAGAATATGAATGGGATTTTCTCTTCCTGGAATCCTGGAAACTCCATATTATTTTTAACTTGAGAAATTATTGCGAGAATTAGGCAATTTTAAACAATATACCAGCTCATCAGGAACAAAATCTTAAACAAAACACGACACAGGAATTTGCATCGAAGTAAATCATTCTGCGATATAATATCATCTCACTGAGTTCTGCACCTATTTCACTCACTATCACCAAACAGTATGGCACATGTCTCTTTTAGGCTACTTGTCAAACTAACAAAAATTCCTGCTCTGGTGCACTTGGTGAGTGTAAGCATGTTTGTGTGCATGAACAAGCTTTGACAGGTGAGATTTTCACACTTGGATTACTTTGCATGCTCCAGTTGTAAAATTCACAATGTCTTCTTCCAAGGGAGAAGGCAGTTTGACGTCAAGACTCTTGTGGAAACACACGTGCTTAATATCCTACCAAAATAAGAGCATGAGTAAGACACTTCACGTGTGCTTCGTCACCGGTGCTACTTTTTTAAACAGCCGACGTGTAGACAGTGGTGCAGTGTCTACACTTTTCCACTCATTTAACGTGATGGTTCAGGTGTGATTAGAAAAGAGGAAGGGGATGAAAATAGATCACTTTACCAGAGCTCTTTCTCTCCTGTATAAACTTGAACTGAGAAGTGCCAACTTAGTTTTGACCAGTATGGTACCCACTTCTAATTTACTTTCCTTTTGAAGTCCCAATCTAGAAATTTAATTAAACACATATTAACATGATGAAGTAGACGTAAATATTTATTATATAAATATTAGTTTACTTTTCTGTTATGTTCCTGAGAAAAACATTGTTGGCAACTTATGTTCCAGTGCTGAAGGACAATTGATTCAATTATTTAAAGCATACAGCATGGCCAGAAAGGCCAATGTCATTCTCAACAAATTTGGTCACCCTCTTATGGGGCATTCACATCAAACGCGAGGCAAACTTTTGCGTGGCGCAATTATAAAAAGTCAATGCAAAGAGACGAATAGGTGGGTGTTCGCGAAATACGCATATTTGCACAAGTTGAAATATTTGATTAGTTAGCGAGAAATTCGTGTGATGCTGTTTCGCGAAAGCCTATCAGCGTTTAGATTCTCCTCCTTTGACGTCCTTACGTTTTGAATCTGAAATGGAGGAAAAACATATTGTAGCTGTCTGTGGGCACCCGTAGCTACGATAGTACCTCATATTTGTACAGAGACCGGACGAAACTCTGTGTATAAATGTATTTGTAAAAATCGCAGACTGTCTTATGGTATAAACAACAACTTCCCTGCCGTATTTATACCTAGATAACGTAATGTTGAGTGTTGATGGAGCAGCTACAATGTTAGCATAGCCTGGCACTGATCGATCCAAACTCTATTGAGAAAACAAGCATTTTAGAAGTTGTTTGCTTGTCGTCTTGCGGACCGACCTGACAAAGCATGAATTCAGACTTTTTACAAATCTGCATCATCTGCATCATTTATTGAAATTAAATCACAGCACAATCTGTTTATTTTGACACGACGCATCTGGGACTTCCACAACATGTACAAAGCAGCAATACTGGTTATTTCGGTCATGACTGATGAAGCGTTGTCGGTATCTACACAGAGGTAAGCCCCTCCTTTCCATCGCGTCTAGCGTGAGTGATGCGAATGAACCCAAATGATCCCGGCGGGTCAACCTCGCACGAGTAAAGCGAGGTGAAAAATGTACATTGCGTTTGATGTTGATGATGCATTCGAGTGTCTAAACTTAAAACTAAAATAACCGGGGTCTCATACTTCTGCATTGTTATCAGACTGTGATGGATTGACATGCACATGAGTTGTTGTGGCATCTCGTGCTTGTTTTGCAGCTTTGAAATTTGCATTATAAAGTGAGCGTACATTGCTCTGACTGTTATCAGTTGATATTTTCTTTCATTGGATTAATGTAGAAGTAGAAGCAGAAGTTTGAATGCCTTGGGCAAGTAAACAAAACAAAACAAAGTGGGTCTGGCCTGGAGATTTATAGCCTTGTCAAGTATTTTGGATGTGAGGAGGATACAAGTAGTCAATTGTGTTCTACATTTAATTAAATATTACTCACCAGTCTCATCTCAGGATATGTCCACGTGTGTGTGTGTGTGTGTGTGTGTGTGTGTGTGTGTGTGTGTGTGTGTGTGTGTGTGTGTGTGTGTGTGTGTGTGTGTGTGTGTGTGTGTGTGTGTGTGTGTGTGTGTGTGTGTGTGTGTGTGTGTGTGTGTGTGTGTGTGTGTGTGTGTGTGTGCAGATGTGGGAATCATGCATGTGCTTGCATGTCTTCAGATCCTGTGTCTTGATAATTATATGTACCGTGTCCGTGTAATGTGTGAATGACAGAACAAGTGTTGACAGTTGTGATAGTTGGGTTGGTTAAACTGTAGCTCCACTATAACTCCTCCTGTATCAAACACAGTAAAAAACAACCTACACATGAAAACATGTTCATACATGCATTAAACCACGGCCTGAAATTAATTACTGATTAATCTGTCAGTTATTTTTTTATTAATTAATTAATCAATCAATCAATCATTTGGTATATAAAATGTCAGAGTCCAGGATGACGTCTTCAAATGTCTTGTTTTGTCTGAACAACAGTCCAAAATCAGTTTCAGTTTCCAACGATATCGAACAGAGAAAAAAACGCACATCCTCACATTTGAGAAGCTGTTTTTCTTTTCTTTACATATGGCTTAATCAATAATCAAAATTGTTGATTGATTACATATTTTTATTTTTTGGATTGATTAATTGAGTACTTGTTTTAATCTGTAAGTGAATCCATCAGAAAGACTTCCATTGAGAAGGACTAGTTTCATCATCGATCATCAGTGACATTGAAAGCCCACTGGAGCCTTTAAAGGGTGTTGTTTTAATGTAGAGTCTTTATGAGCTGTCCACTGATGTGGTATTCAGTTGTGTCACATTTCTCTGAAAACTCCTAAAGACATTTAAATGGTGGCATCTATGGATGTTAGTCGCTTTTGCTTTCCATTCTTACAGAAAACAAAATAATTTTAGACAAGGGAACAACAGCGGCCATTCTTCACTGTGATTCATTGGAATTACGATGACGCACTTTATAGTATAATGCAGTTGAATACAATGTGCCTGCAACAAATACTACATATATGAAGCCTGTAATATTAATATAATTGTATTGATGCTACTGCAGGTCCAACAGAATTTAGTGTATTATTTCATGTACTATCAACAGAGTGAAGACGTAAGGGTGAGATAAAAAGTCAGGAAAAAAATCTGCTGTCAGCTGGCATTGATTCAGAAGAGTAAACAATGGCACATTCTGCCGTGGGGTGGCGGATCTGCCTGCAGCGATGCGCGCCATGCCAAAAATAATAGCGGTGACTGTTTTGAGTCCTACGATGCCACTGATGCTTGAATTTATTACCCTGTTCATAGTTATACAAGCTAATAGGACTGACGTGTAGTTTCCATTTCAGTTCCAGGGAAATGAGTGAAATCACAAAAAACACAGCATAAGAAAAACTTAAAGTACTGTAATTGAATTACTTTTACAAAAGGCAGCTGTACAAATGATTGATATTTTGAGATTTTGGGCTATTTTGGTTCCATAACATGTCTTCTTTCAGACTAGTCAAAAGAAAACATCCAAAATACACATTTAGGTGTTTAATTTACTACATTCTATCTGTTTGCGTCTTTAGATTTCTCCTAAATTCACCAAAACTTAGCATTAGATAATGCCTCATTTCCATATTTAGACATAACATTTCAGAAAACTTGTAATACAAAAAAGAATTGTCTTTATGTAATTTTTTTTTTATCTTATTCACCTGTAGTGTCTTGCAAAATGTATGGAATTTTACAATACATATCTTTAAAAGGCTGTTTTCTCAAAATGAGTATTTTCTTCAGACTGAGCCAGAAATCTCCACTTCAGTAGCACTTACATCCACCAAACTTTCCTATCTATATTCTGAAGGTTTTTACAGAGGTATTTGTTCATATATCATTCATAGCCTATATAACATTTTATTCCTAAAAACATGGCAATTTATTTATTTTATTTTTTTATGGCTGTTGACAGTATTTTCAGATTTATGGAGTGATGAAAACCTTTGACTCATTCTGCTCATTTAAACATACAATTTAATTTTAATACAAAAAATAATTGTCTTAATGTAAGTAATCAACAGGGGAAGTTTCATGGCGATATCTATTAGTTATTTTTTTCCCCTGTTCACATATAGTGTATCCCCTAAAGCTCACAAAAATCAAGAAGACTGCTGTAGCAAAGATGAAGAGTGGGCACTTTTAGACCATGTAACACTGAACACTACATTACTTAACAGGGTATTTTCCATATTAGCCACAATGTGTAGAAAACCACGCTCTGCTGTCTGCCACTCCTGTCTTTTTTATTCTACCACTGAGGGGCGCCAAAGTCTAAAATGTCCAGATTCTCAACACACAGCCACCATATGGATCAATAAACACCTGTGACACAGTCTCACCGACAGCAACAGAAAATTATAACTTTCACAAAGGTGTTTTTTTTTGCAGGAGTAATAGATTACATTACACTTCTTCACACACCCCTCTGGATTCTGTGTTTGGGTCTAATGAATGCAACAGGAATGTGGGACTAATGTGACCTCTTTATCCAGTTTCCCACTGAACATGCTGCTCATAAGGGATTAGTGAGATTTAGGCCCGACATTGTACGCTAAGTTTCCCTTTCAAATGAAACATCAAGTAGGATATTTCTCCTCATTATTAATTAAATCCGCACCTGAAGTCTATTTTGACAGTCAACTGCCGTGTAGTAAAAGAAAAACAGTGCTTCTAGCAGGTCAGTGTGATGGGCTTTGTGCTGGCTGAATGCAGTGGTTGAGTTGGGCGTGTATTTATGTGTGTGCTGCTTACATACATGAGGTCATGGGTGTGTCGACTTTGTGTGTGCGTGTGCGTGTGCGTGTATGTGTGTGTGTGTTGGAGGGGATGGCGGTGTCTCAAGGTCATGTTGACAGTCCACACACAGACAGCGCCAGAGGAAAGCGCCAGCCTTGTTGACCCACTTTGCGTGTGTGTGTGTGTGTGTTCAGGACATGGTTCTGGTGAAATGTTTGCTCAGGGAGTGGATCGTGCCACTTTGTGCAAGAGGGTGTGTGTATGTGGTTGTTTTGGCATTAAGACATGGTTTTAGCATTAAGATTAGGCGTATACAGCACGGTAGCTCTTATGGTTACGGTAAGATCCCCAAAAGGATCGCAGGATAAATTTGCGCGCGTGTGCGTTTGCGAGTGTGTGCACGCACTTTTCACACTTATAAGCAAACTCTTCAGCCGTGTTCTGTTGAAGCAGTGTAGGAGTCCATGTTTGTGTAACAAATACATGAGTCTCTGAAGAGCTTCGCCGTGTGTGTGTGTGTGTGTGTGTGTGTGTGTGTGTGTGTGTGTGTGTCACACTTATAACTTTGAGAGCCATATGTTTGTATAGTGAGTCTGCTGGTTTCAGCACGTCTTGGAAAGTCTCCCTGACACAGACACAATGGCATACACCTGACACAAAGAACACTATTGTGTGTGTGTGTGTGTGTGTGTGTGTGTGTGCGTGCGTGCATGTGCGTGTAATCAAACTGAATCGATGTTCCTACGAACCAAAAGAGAGGTGCTCTCTGAGCTATCTGGATAGTTATGTCCTTCCTCTAAACAACACGGTATTGTTTTTGTGGTTTATCTGTTGCTTGAAATGGTGACCTATCTTAATACCTATCTCAGAAGATAAGCATCAGATTGACATTCCTAAGCCAAGCTAAGGTATGTGTGTGTGTGTGTGTGTGTGTGTGTGTGTGTGTGCGTGTGTGTAATCAAACTGAATCGATGTTCCTACGAACTGAAAGACAAGTGCTATCTGAGCTATCTGGATAGTTGTTATGTCCTTCCTCTAAACAACACGGTATTTTGAGGTTTGGTATCCACCCTGTACTTTGGGGTGGAGTCACACAAACACTTTTTTTTTTACTGCGTGTGCGTTTCGCTCGACTGTGTCAAATATATCTATGTTTAGCATTTTTTTTTTTTTATTTTGCATGAGTGTCCGAGGGTTTGTTGCAAATTGAATTGACTTGTTTTTTTTGACTGTGGGTCAATTGGCGAAGTTAAAAAAAAAATAAAAAATGAATTTCCCCCAGATAAAAAGTTTTTCATATCGTGTGAATATAAATTTTCCTTTCTACTAACAAGCTCTGCTGTTTTGCACAACTTCCTTATAAATATTGGGACTAAAACTTCTATTATGAAAGGGATAATGTACAGCGAGCCGGTCATTGTTGTGAAATAAACCCCTTCAGCAACAATGGCCGGCTCGCTGTACGTTATCTCGCTTATTACACAGCAATTTACTACATAAAATCAATAATTTGACACAAAAAACGGTCCTCCAGAGTCCGACATCAGAACTGCGTCCTGGTCTGTTATAAAGAAATAACAGACCGGACAATGCTTTAATTGACCAATCAGAATCGAGTATTCAACAACGCAATTCATATTGTAACACTGCTATCTCTTGTTATTTCTTGGCTGTATCTTGCTGCTGCAATGGACGCTGTAATGTAGCGTGATCTGATCTACTCTAATGTAATTTAATCTGATATGTCTTTCAGAGCGAGGGGATCCCTGTCTAGAGGGGGGTCGAGTGTGCGTGGGCCAGGTGGGAGTTGGCGGAAGTGGGGACTCGTCCATAAGGCTGGTGCCTGAGGAGAGGACGAAAAAGAGCAAAGAGGAGCTGAGGGAGCTCTGGAGGAAAGCCATCATGCAGCAGATCCTGCTGCAGAGGATGGAGAGGGAGAACCAGAAACTGCAGGGTGAGTCGAATGGATGACGGGGATTAAAACACACATACACACAAGGAGCCTGCATAGCACACTTGCTAACCTTGAGATCTCAAAAATAGGGAGGATTTGTAAATCAAATCAGGGGTCTGGGGCTCATAGAGAGTTTCAGAGACTTTGTTTCCTGCATTCTGGTGACTTTTAAAGAATGAAAATAACAAAATAATAAGTACACTGCAACAGCATTTTTAATCTTAAATACTTTTAATTTTACTTATAATTCTCAGGAAAGAATACAGACTAATTCTCCCTTCTGACGTGAACTTCTGTGAATCTCTGGCATAAACTAATATTGATCAGTTTTTATTCATTCATTCATTTTTTGCCCCTGCTTGAACCTATATCTGTCTCTTAGTAGGCTCCTTTCTGTCTCTCACTCACTGAAGGCCTTTTCAGACACAACCCAACAACAGCACCACTGCGCTGTGAAACCCATTATTTCCAATAGCAAAGCCCGACGTCAGTAGCTGCGCGTTGTGATGTGCGGCGAGCGCAGCTCAAACCATGTTGTGTCACGAGCAGCTCTCTTCTGCAAGTTAACAACATACCGTAGGTGTAGCTGAAAACATGATTCGCTACAATGAGCAGTATAATCTCTATTAACCTGATAATTAGCATTAGAAAAAAAACATTGCAGTACACGATGAGTCGCTTCTATTATATTCTCTATATTAGTCACTATCATTAAATTTAATGATGATTGCTTTCTCTGGAAGCTCACACACACACACACACGCACGCACGCACGCACACGCACACACACACACACACACAGAGGTTAGATAGTCAAGTGCACACCTGTTTCTTTTAATATTTAGACCCATCCCAAATGAACAGGTTGTGTAATATATAGGTGTTTTTATGTGTTGCTAAGGGTGTGCCAAGTGCACCACCTCTTTTCCTGACCCAGTTGGCAACTATCGATGCACACACCTAGCTATGCGCCACGCCCCTAACTACCTGCTCTGTATACAAAGAAATAATTCACACACAAATAGTATTTTATCCATCACACAGATATAAATCATTGCCTTCATAACAGGGTGTGGATGGCGAGAATGTGGGTCAATTTTGATGAAAGGAAAACAAGTCCGGGCAGCGAACTCACGCACGAACTCGCTGCACTCATACGATAACACGCCAACCTACACATCTGCAGCGTGTGGCGGCTTTCTTGGGCGTCAATAGTTTAATTGTGTTTTATTCTTCCCACAGGGTGCGCTCCACTTTTCTATCCTTTATTTGTAAGGGTGGTGCTCAACTCCCAGTCCTCTATTCTTTCTGTTTATCTCTCACACTGCCGCATGCTTTATAGGTCTACTGCGAAAGTGTGCGTGCGTGCCTCCGTCAGTGTGTGTGTGTGTGTGTATCTTTGTCAGCTCCAGGGTGGGGTGTCCTATCTTGTTGTGTGTTATCTTGGGTGGAGTGTTCCAGCGGGAGGAGAGGTTGGAGGGATGGAGCGCTCGCTGGGCTGCAGCCAATGTGCGAGTCCTGATGGACCAGACTCTGTCTACTCCAGACAGCTGATAAGACCGACAGCAGAGCCACGGCCGCTCCAGCAGAATCTATTCTTACTCTGGGTGTGTCAGCTATCTGCTCCGTCCAAGTTTTCTTCTTTTATTATCCAGCCTAAGCCTTCCAGGTCACTCCCGCTACTTCTTCTCTGTCAGTGATTGCTGAGGCCTATGATCTACAGCATTTCATAAAACGTTTTCAGACCTCTTCAGGTGTTCTCAATTTGTCTTGTGCCAAGTTATTTTAAAATATCCTGGATTTTAGTGTGCGTTCTATGGAAAGCACTTTACTGAATTTACATTCTCAATTTGTTCATTAAAGGACCAGTGTGTAATAATTAGGGGGATCTATTGGCAGAAATGGAATATAATATTAATAAGTTTATTTAGTGTATATATATTTAGTGTCTTTGTTAAATTAGAATGAGTCCTTCATATCTATATAGGGTCCTCTTCACGGAGTCCGCCATGTTTCTACAGTAGCCAAGAACGGACAAACCAAACACTGTTAAATTTTCCTGCTTGGGCCGGAGTTGATAACGTTACTCGCTCCCGTCGCCGCAGCTTTCACTCTCTTGCTTCACAACTCACTTCCTTTTTCTGCTCCAAATGACCTACAGAACTCTTACAACAACTGGCTCTAGAGAGGACCAATGGCGTTTTTGCGTTGGCCACCGTAGTTCTTCTACATGCTTGGCACAGGGGAGAGGCTTGAGTTGGCTGCAATCTGCAACCTCACCGCTAGATACCGCCAGATTCTACACACTGCTCCTTTAAAGCTGTAGTGTTTTTATAAATTATTAATGTTATTATTATTTTTGTAATTGCCCCAGTTCCTTTTCGCAAAAAGTTGCGGATGCAAATAAATGCATTCCCCCTCTTGGCTGCACACCTACTTTTTCCTCTGTTTCCAGGAAGGTGTCTGGTTGGAACAGGAAACGGACTGCTGTCTCTTTCCTGTCCCATAGTGATGATGTCACTCTCTCCAGCTCTGCCAAGTTGCAGCTGGTCACTGGGTGGACACCACACATGAGCGGAAAGGGTGGGGAAGTCCGCAAGGGGAAAGAGGGAGAAAAAGGGAGAGGGAGAGTGCGGTTGACGGACGAGACAAATGTGGGATTGACTGAGAAGAAAGAGTTGAGTGTCGGCAGAAAAGAGAAAGAGAAGAAACGAAGGGCTGTGGGTTAAGAGATTAGGGAGGAAAGAGAGGAAGGGTGTTGACTGAAAGAGAGGAACAGATGAGGGGTGCTGGGTGTGCCCTCACCTTCTTTGATCACTGGTGTCAACATGTTGCAACGGAATTCACAGCTTCTGTTTAGTTGATGTGTTAATCTGAAAGTCACAAATTTGGTTACGCAAAACAAAGAACGTCCTGTCCAAAGGATTGCTGATATTCCTTGATTTACTCTCTCTCTCTCTCTCGCTGTGTGTCATGTACAAAACAAGGTGATCTAAAATAAACTGGCGCAAATAGTGGAGCATTTAGCAGCAAAAGAGCCAGATATGTCCCAAAGGGGTTGGTGGAGACCAAAAGCAGAGCTAAAAGAGAGTGAATATTGGACTCAAATTCACCAGCTGGCCTGAAACAAGGCTCCAAATGAATGCTAATGTTGCTCTGTAACTGCTGGACGTGTACAGGCAACTGTTTGCTAACAAGTTCACAATGTCAACTTAAAAGGTGGTGATGTCAGTGCTTTGTTCACAACTTGTTTCCGCTGACCTTCAGTGGTCAAAGAAAAAAAACAGTAATTGCAGGTTTGAAAGAAACAAGTGAAAAGTTAAACATGGTGCTTAACCAGCAAGGCTGCTCCTGCAGTCATTTCTCACACATTCCCAGCTGACATTTCGAGGCGTTTGCCTCCAACATTTCCCAAACAACCCAAAAATGAAAGGTTCTCTGTTTTTAGAATATGTGACATGCTTATTTTGATTCATTACCACAAGTCTAAAAACAATCCTGTGACCATCTTTTCTTTTTCGATCAATTCAGTCTCTAGACGATGACAGCCTCACTCATGAAATGCAGTTGGCCCGGCCGGTTTAAAATCCTCTTTATCTAAAAGTAAAGGTTTTATTTAATAAAACGTTATTCATTTCTTATTCTGTGTCATTAAATCTGTTTTTGGCTGCAGTCACAGGCACATTTTCTACTCTACACTGTTTTTATTGTTCTGACACGCTAGTTAGTGTGTGGAAGTCTTGCATGAAGGTGCACGAATGCGGAAACAAAACCAAAAGGACAACGCAAAATGTGCAGATCTTGGTGCTTTGTGAAGAGAGCCGCTCACATCTGTGCAGGTGTTTCCAGCACCTCAGCTCCACACACACACACACACACACACACACCACAGGGGCGAGCCAAAAGAGTGCTGGGGTTGTCACAGTAATGACGTGTATTGTTTGTGTATTTCTGTTCGTAGCCTCAGCAAGCGATCTGCAGAACAAGCGTCTGAAGCTGGACTACGAGGAAATCACTCCATGTCTGAAGGAGGTCACTCTGGTCTGGGAGAAGATGCTGGGAACTCCTGCGAGGGCAAAGGTCAAGTTTGACTCAGAGACCATACATGCTGCTGTTGCACAAGGTACATATTAGGCTCCACAAATACATATATCAGTGCTTCTTGGAAATGTTTGTTCTTTTTTAAAATCACCAGGTATTAGTAAATATTGACCAAAGCTTAATGTATAAAGCTCCAACACTGAAAATATGTATTGTAACGTTTCTTCTTATCAACAGCTGGGGCCTTTTTCCCCAAATATAGCAAAAGGAAAGAGCATAAAATTGATGAACTGTTTTTAATTCAATGTTTGTGTTGTCACAAACATTCGACAACTTTCCCCCAGTGTCTTTCTCTGATTGTCGAGGCTTTCTATACTGTCCATGTTCTAGTATCAGCACGTTCTGCACAGAGAACAGGAAGGTTATCTCCTCTGCCCTCGGCCTCAAACGTAACAGGGGGGATCTAAAGTTCAGAACACACGTGCACACTAAAAGGCAACTGGCCAATGAATAGCAGTCTTAGGCCCTGTTCAGACTTGGCATTAAGATGCATGCTGAGTGATCCAAACACAAGTGGACAGCTTTAAGTACGTCTGTTCACACCTGGCATTAGAATGCGTCTCTACATGCGTCTTGAGTGACCACTTGTGATCGGATCTCCCTTCCCCGCTCAATATGCAAATAAACATGTAGTAAACACATGGCTAATACAACAGACATTGTGACGTGATATAACAGGAATGTCAGTAGTAATATCCTACATATTCGTGAATTTGGGTACAATTTATTAACATCAAAATAAAAGGTTACTGTACCAGCGGTCCCCAGGGACCTCCGTGCCGCCGACACTGCTGCCTTTGCCAGGCAACAGCGGGGTACAGAGCTTCAGAGAGACGGGGAGGAGAGCGAGCGAGTGGGCGGGTGTCAGCTCCGTGCAAAGTACCGGAACAAAAACACCAACACATCTCCAACAGTATGATAATAATGCACTTCCCATGCCTAGTCTGATAGTCTGTAGATATGTAGCCTTTAGATAAGATATATTTTGATAAAATACATTTGTACCGACAGAATACAGTAGAGCACAGAAGCTGTTTCCATGCTGCGAAGCAGACAAGCGCTCACGTCTGCCTGTCTATTCACATTAGGAGCGAAGAGACCCCGCGGATCCAAGCGGGACGTCAGTTGACTAGGCGATCCTTAATGTGCCCTAGGACACATTCATGTACACACTACTAAAAGAATGTGGCCATATGTGGCCCAGACCACCTCCGAATGTGGTCTGAGTGATCGGATCTCAATGCGTCTTGAGTGCGTTCACACCTGTACTTAAAGCTGTCCAGTTGTGATCAGATCACTCAGGACGTATTTGAATACCAGGTCTGAACAGGGCCTTACAACTGAAGTAGCCTCAAGAGCTGAACTATGACGCAAGATGATGACATCACACTAAAACGGTGGTCACAGGAGTGAAACTGCAAGGTTAATTATTTTGCGGACCCCCTGACAGAGTGCCGCAGACCCCCACTTTGAGAATCACTGGTTTAATCCCTACAAATTCCGAAGTGTAAAAATAACAAATAACTGCTCCACCCCTCCATTTGTATTCTAAGAACACATGTCAGTCATTTTGTGATGCAACAGTTAAATACAGCATGTAGAATATTTGCATACAGACAGTATGAGTTCATTCCTGATATCAAAACTAAATTCTACGCTCGAGGCAAAATACTGTCGAACACTGTATACCCTCACGTCTAGACACATGATCTAAAGCTAATAAACTCCTCTCTGTCTGTCACTCAAGCATGTTTATAGACAAGGTTCTCAGTAGTCCTGACGTCAGATGTTATGATTTGCATACTACTGGTAGAAAGTCAGTCTTTTGACAGTTATAGCACGTTAACATGCCATTCCACCTTTGCACTACCCCACCCTCATCCCCCTTCATGTCTTGTCATCTCCGGCAGGTGTCCCAAGGCAACATCGAGGCGAGATCTGGAAGTTTTTGTCTGAACAATACCTGCTCAGGCAGACGGTCCCGTCCCGACCCCCGGCTAATGACACTCCGTACAAAGAGCTGCTGAAACAGCTCACCTCGCAGCAACACGCCATCCTCATAGATCTGGGTAACTAAGATATTCATATTCACTTACACACTTTTTTAGTTACTTTATTTTGAAGCTATTCTGCTACAGTATATGGAGAGGACACTGAAACACAAATGAATGTGCAGTATACCCTGTGCACAAACACACCAATAATCACTCACACATATTTAGATTTTACAGACAGGGTATCTACCGGTCTTGACACAAGCCCTAGTTCATTTGGCGAGTCCGAATCTGAGTGAAATTGATACTTTTAGTTTGTTTTCTATTTACTCTGGTTCGGTTTTACAGTACACCGATTAAAGCAGACCAAATAAAAAAACGAAGATGCTGAGGGTCGTGTACGAAAGAGCAAGAGAGCTGCCACCTCTATGTAGGGAATCATCACTATTTTTGTGGACTTTATTTAGCATACTCTATATGTTCTCTTTGGCCCAGATGTTAAACAAACTTTACTTTACTTTACTTTGGCTTTATTGTCCACCTTAGTGGAAATTTGTCTTTGGCTTCCCTAGTACATAAAAGATAAATTCAAACATGACATGAAATTCAAACATTAAAAACATACAGTCGGCAAAACCTTCTGCACTGTTACACAACATACAACAACACTTCCACTCATGTTAACCTGTCGTTTACCTGTGTCCATCTCAACAAATGCCCACACAATCAGCCTGGATTTTGGTTGGGTCAGATTATTATGTTCTCACTGCAATTGAACCGCACTAAGGTTCGCTTGGAAACAGACTGCTTGCAAAAGGTGGTCTCAGACCGGTTGTTTTGGTCTACACCAGAGTGCAGTGCGATTAAAACAGACTAAATGTTAGTTTGTGAAAGTGCCCCTAAAAGGCGTTGAATTCAGTTCCCTCAACAAAAGGCCCTTAAATTTCCTTTACAAAGTTCTTGAATATGTTTTCTCGCCTGCAGTAGACTGTAGCACTAGTAGTTATAGCTGTTTTTTGTATCTGGATGCAGGTTGTCGGGAGACATTGTACATAATTCTAGCTATAGCAGTTAGGAAGCTCATCCACTCATGGGTTGATTTTAGTCCAAACTTACTAAATTACTATTTAACAATTTTGGGTTCATTACTAAAAATATTGTTATGTACAGATGGGAAGTACAGACAAATATGCGATCTACATATCAATAAATGTATTTACTTAATAAATAATTGTAGACCTTGTTGTCCTCACTGGTTTTCCGTCAGTGAAAAAAGGTGTTAAATTGCCTTTGCGTGGTATTAAAAAGGTCTTTCAAAGTCTCTGAACTCTGCAGAACCCTGCACAAAGATTACATTACAATGTCTCAAACCTCTTTTTAACACTTTCAACATCAAATGTACCCAACACCTCCCACCCAAAAACCCACACACACTCACAGTACCTACACCCCGCCCACATAACACCCACATACATATACACACCCACCCACACACCCCTGTTTTTGCTGTTGACCCTGTGTCTTTCATCATGTTGACTATCATGTTATTTTCTCTACATCAAACAGGGTGGGGACAGAGGTAACGGCATACAGAGTTGACAGTTTGCTAACGTGGCCAAATATAAGGGTGTTATGTGCTGTAGGGTAAAAACAACACATTGTGTACGACACTGAAGCAGCAAAGAGGCGTGCAGGTCAACAACTCAAGGTCGTCCACTACAAACTTTAACATGCAAATACGCAATTTAAATGCATTAACATGAGTTAGGCAAGGAAGAGGAGGTTGAGAATTTAGTCTTGTGAAGTTCAGCACTCCCACACCCTACATTCACACACACACACACACACACACACACACACACTCACACTCACATACACATACACACTTTCCTTCAGGCAGGGGAGGGAGTCTAGGCATTATGTTCACAAACATAAAGCCCCCGCAGCACATTCCTCGCATACACACTCACGCAGATCGTCATTGTCTTCTCCCAAAGCCTCACTGTCACACACTGTAAGTCAAGAAGTCCCAAAATACACACACACCTGCCAATTACAGCCCTTTCCACATTAACAATGTTCTTTTACAGATCACATGTCATTATGTTGTCAAGGTGCACGTCCCATCCGCCGCTACATGTTGTGAAGGAGGCTATGCGGATTTTGCATAAAGTTGGGTGTTTTCATGAACACGTTTGTAAGCATGTCAGCTCGGAATGGGTCGACACAAGCTCGCGCACTGAGCTCCTTTTCATCCATCAACAGTAGAGCGTGAAGTCTCGTATCCTTAGGCAAAGTTTAGCAGAGTTTATATGCTTCCCTTCAAACACATGTACACACACAAAGGCGTTGACCTTCTATAGATAGTTCACTCAGGTTCTCTCCAAGAACATGTCAGACAAAATCAAATAAATCAAATTAAAACTGTTTTATCAGCATTTAATACTAAATATAAACTGTGCAGATGTTTTTGAAATTTAGATAATATCTCGCTCTTTTCTTCTGTTCCAGGTCGCACTTTTCCCACTCATCCATATTTCCAAGCACAGCTGGGGGCCGGACAGCTTTCTCTGTATAATTTACTGAAAGCCTACTCACTGCTGGACCCTGAGGTATCATTCAATTCTTCTTTTAGTGTTCTTTCTTTCACTTTCTTTCTTTCTGAGTGTCTCTCTCCTCCTCCCTCGATGATGGACTAAATGGAACTGTCAACTGTCTTTTAGGCTTAAGCCTTTTTCCCCTGCCCTGACTGTGTAAAATGTCAACTTTGTTATTGTTGTTATTGTAGGTGGGCTACTGCCAGGGCCTGTCCTTCATAGCGGGAGTGCTGCTGTTACACATGGGGGAACAGGACGCCTTCAACATGCTCAAATTTCTCATGTATGACGTGGGGCTCCGCAAACAGTACAGGCCTGACATGATTATCCTGCAGGTAAAATGTGCACACACACACACACACACACACACACACACACGCACACACACACACACACACACACACACACACACACACACACACACACACACACACACAGAGTCTCTTTGTCCTTCATGTATAGCACACATTTACAGAATCTGTCTGTGTCCCCTACACACCTTAAAGGGACAGTTCATCCCAAAATCAATTGAAAATATTAGCCGTAGTGATGTCTGCCTTCTCTTGAATATAATAGAAATAGATGGCACTCAGCTTGTGGTGCTCAAAGCACCAATTGGTGTGTGGATTATCTTGAGTAATGGAGTCATGATTCCTGGAAAGAGAAATTGCTGTTGAGTTTATCAAATGTATTTGTTGGGTGCTTTTGAGCACCACAAGGCGAGTGCCATCTAGTTCCATTATATCGGAGAGAAGGCAGACATCTCTACGGGTGACATCTCCAACACTCGGTAACTCGCACCAAAAAAATCTAGATTGTGATAGAAAGCAACAGTGGGAGCTTCTTTACTGGAAAAAAACGTGTTTACATTTGTAATCCCTCAGTAGCACCAACATGAACTTACATTTTTGTGCAGGTGCACGTCATGCTACGGCTTAAAACCATGTACAAAATAATAAAAGCACAATCTGCACATAATCCACACTCAACCACATGCTCCCAGTCGGAAATAAAAAAATCTCTGGTATGTTGTTCATGTCAGATTCAGATGTACCAGTTGTCGCGGCTGCTCCACGACTACCACCGGGATCTTTACATCCACCTGGAGCAGCATGAGATCGGACCCAGCTTATACGCCACCCCCTGGTTCCTCACCGCCTTCGCCTCACACTTCCCCCTCGGCTTTGTCGCCAGAGTCTTCGGTAAGCTTTGAAAGCTGCGTATGCATCTGCACTCACAGACCACACTCTTGTTTTACTTGGTCACCACACTGTTTCTTCTTCCTGAGAAAAGCTCAGCAGTATAGATGTAGAAGAGAAGCAGGATGTTGGCGGGGATTGTCTCCAGTCCCAAGTCAACTTTTCTAATTAGATCTTGGACCCAGAGTGATGGAAGGAAGGGGAGTGGTAGAGTAGGATGAAAAAAATAGGAGGAAATAGAAGTTGTATTTCTATTTGTTCTTCTATTTTCTCCTGTTTTTCATGGGAAGAAATCTAATACGTTTGGCAGCGGGGCAAAGCTTTGATTGTTGAAATATAACCTGAAATTTTATGATTCTTTGGAATAAAGTGTCGTAACAGCGAGGCCCGTGCACACAGACACATTTGAGATGAAGTCTTTGTTTGTCAGGTACAGGCTGTTGTTTTCCTCTGAGATGAACTTTTATCATTTGTGTAAATACCATCACACCCACAGCACCTTTGTATACGTCTTCTTCTTTCACGTATTTGCTTTACTCTCCCTCATTCCTTTCTTACTGTTTTTTTCATGCCTCATTTTTTACACGGTGCTCAGTCAGTGAACCAGTGTGTTCCAATCCACGTTGTTCCTGAAGTACACTTCAATGTAGTGCACAGTGGGCACTCTGTACTTACTTGAGTAGTTCGTGAATTTCAGCGGGGTAGGGTCGTCTCAAATCGGAAATGACGATCGCAACATTTGACCGCGGCTCGCTACCCGCCAAAATATCTTCTTCTTCTTCTTCAGGGTTTTAAGGCAGCTTGCATCCTTTGTGTTGCACTGCTGCCTCCTTCAGGTTTTACCCATCCACTACCCGCAAAAATACCTGCCTGCTTTGTTGATCCAGAATACACAGAAACTTAAATCAAATGAGTAGACATGAAACATTATAACTTACATCTATAAGGTACGTTGTTCAGCACCGCAAAAGCTCCCGCATCATCTGCCGCCATTTTTCACATGTTTGAATAGTGGTCGTGGTCCCGCCCCTTCCGCTACGTAGCCAACATGGCGATAATTGAGTGTGGAAAGTGTCCAGCGTTCGACACTCAACGATTTGACCGTTTTGAGTACAACATCAGGGTACTTCGAGTGCACTGCATTTTGCCATACTTCACAGTGTGAACACACTTATGCACTCAAAATAGTAAGTGTAAGTACGGAACACACTGCAAGACTCTCTGGCTCTCTGGCTCCTTGTGATGGAAGGAAGGGGAGCGAAGTGGTGGAGTAGGATAAAAAAAATAGGAGGAAATAGAAGTACAACTTCTATTTCCTCCTGTTTTTCATGGGAAGGAATCTAATACGTGTGGCAGCGGAGCAAACAAGATTTCTTTTTAATTGTTAAAATATAAACTGGAATTTTATGATTCATTGGAATAAAGTGACGTAACAGCGAGGCCCGTGCACACAGACACGTTTGAGATAAAGTCTTTGTTTGTCAGGTACAGGCTGTTGTTTTTCCTCTGAGGTGAACTTTTATCATGTGTGTAAATACCATCACACCCACAGCCCCTTTGTATACGTCTTCTTCTTTCACGTATTTGCTTTACTCTCCCTCATTCCTTTCTTACTGTTTTTTTCATGCCTAATTTTTTACACGGTGCTCAGTCAGTGAACCAGACTCTCTGGCTCCTCGTGCTCATCTGAGCATAACGCTGTGTGTGTGTGTGGGTGTGTGTGTGTGTGTGTGTGTTAGAGTGAGAGGGCATCATCATAGCACTGTGAAGTCTTTGATATCGTACAGTACGTGGGGCTCCATAACTCCGCTCCCATTCCATAATCTGTTGTATGATCTCATGCGATCCTGCCTCACCCTCACCCCACCCTGATACATTCAAAGCACGCACACAAATACACACAGCTACTCCGTCTCTGTCCTATATTTATGTTTGCTTAAACCTTTTTATTGACGTCAGCGCATCGATCCTTTAAAAAACCCTTTAAGTCAACAATCAACACAGTAAGCTGTGCTGCGAGCATCTGTCATTATTTATTTTACTGTTGCGTAATTTTAAAAAACGCTCCCACGTCACGGCCTTTCCAATTATCTCTCTTTCTTCTTCTGTAACCTTTTGACTCCTCTTTATTTGTCAGATATGTTGTTCCTTCAGGGGTCAGAGGTCATCTTTAAGGTGGGCTTGAGCCTCCTGGGGAGCCACAAGCCTCTGATCCTGCAGCACGAGAGCCTGGAGTCCATCGTGGACTTCATCAAGACCACGCTGCCCAACCTGGGCCTTGTGCAGATGGAGAAAACCATCAACCAGGTTAGAAAAAGAAACTTTCAGTAAAGTGTAACTTCCCCTATAATCACTGGACTGACTAACTGAAATACAATACAAAGCTTTTTTGGACCTGATTTTATTTATTGTCATTTTGGGGATATTATCAAATATTTGCATTTCATCCTGTTGTTGGTAATATTCTGGGAAAGCAAGAAAAAGTAATCCAGCCATTGTTAAAGAATAAATCCAAAATTCCATACTAACATGCTATTATTTAGTAAAACACTGTGAGATTTTTTTAGTAAAATATGTCCAAACCTTAGTATGAAACCAATATTACGTGAATTGCAAACTATTTCCAGTAAAATATTACAGTATGCAACGCTGGGGCAGCATGAATATCCCACAATGCAATATGGTAGTGATAACAACATTCATAATAGGCGATGACGGACAGCTCTGTAAAGTCAATAACACTTCCATTTTAACTGTAAGTATAAGATTTCACTTTGCCAGGCGTTATATATATTTTAAATTAATTCAGACTTTGATTCTCACAAACCGTCGTTTTAGTAACATGAGGTTGGTACGGGTTACCATGGTTACACATCTCCAACTGGCAAGGAGGCTCTCAGAAAGTGACAACATAGATCATTTCTCAGTGTTTCTGAGAAGAAAACTGTTTATTCACACAGAAGTATGTTGAACGATAGTACACATATTGGGTATGCTGTGCGTAGTATGCGATATCGGACACAGCCTTAGTCCGTCTCAATACTTCTCTATTTCCCTTTCCTGTCTGTGGTACTCAGACCCAAACCCATTTGCTTCCACTTCCACTCAAAACAAACATGCCGACATTTTGGCCGATTGCCAATACCGATATATGCACATTTATCACATTTTTTTCCACCTGATTGCAGAGAACATAACGTCTCTCTTGTTGTGGAATTTACATATTATTATGCCTACTGTTACCATGATGGTCCACTGGCAGATGCAGACATACAGTATATACAGTATATAGTTACATTTTGAAGAAAGGCTAAATCATTTCCTAAAATAGCTGCGTACTGCAGTTTTAGACAAATGTTGCTCAAACAGGAGTAACTGGTGGATTTGTTGGGGACTATTTTCAGCCAAAGATTAAAGGGGTTGTCCAGTGATTTAGTCGTGCACTTCCATAAAGTTAGAAGACTCAGATTAAAACGAGAATGGTCAATATTGAAGCAGCATAGACTGAAATATCCTGACTATTAGTCTCTGGCATGTCTCTAGTATAACTTGAGAGCATCTTTCATTAAATATAGAATATCACTTAATTAATCGCCAACTATTTCCAGCTAAATCTTTTTTTAACAAAAAGATGATTTCAGCTTCTTAAATGTGAATATTTTCTGGTTTCTTCACTCCTCTATGACAGTAAACTGAATATGTTGTGTTTGTGGACAAAACAAGACATTTGAGGATGTCATCTTGGGCTTTGGGAAACACTGATGGACATTTTTCACCATTTTCTGACATTTTATAAACCAAACAACTAATCAATTAATCAAGAAAATAATCGACAGATTAATCGACAATGAAAATAATCGTTAGTTGCAGCCCTACACTTTTATATTTAACTCAGCATCACATATAGTAGCGATTTCCCCCTCCTGTCAACTTTTGGTTAAATGAATCTGCAAACGTTAGGTAACTTGTCTGATCTTGTATATCTGTGTGTAAGGTCGTAATGTTCCTAAATGTGCTCAAGAAACGTCCCTCAAATCACTAAACAGACGTGCTTCATCATAAGATCTAATTTTACAACTCATGGTGGAGATAAAGAGACAACATAATTGCTTTATGACGGGCCAAAAAAATGAGGAATGATATTGTGCGTGAGTGACAGATGCTACCGATGTGAACCACACCCTCTCCTTCCAACAGTGATGAGGGCAGCTGATGGGTGGAGTGTCAGTGAAGTCATTTAACCTTCACCTCATGCGTCAGTGTTTGTGGTGAAGAAAACAGGAAAACTACCGTGTGTCAACAACAGCAAGCCCATGTGTTGAATGACTCCAATAACCAAACAGTCACAGTCAGACTTCCTTGTGTGATGTTTGTTTTTGTGAGTCACACACATGTAAACTGAAACATTTACCATTAATGCTTACGATGAAATAAGTAGCTGACATGAGTTTGTGATGAGTCAAAGACATGTAGAGAGATGTTATCAAGGTACTCTATAGTTTAGACAGTATGTAATTTACATAGGACGGTAAAAAGGGCGTTGAGTCACGCTGTGGCTTGCCGGTACTTTCCCTCAAGTGCCACTTATCCAGGTTGTCTATATGTTCACTGTGGTGTGACTCACAGTTTCAACAAAAAAAAAAACAGGGAGTGTACTTTCAGGATGTTTGGAGCCGCATATGCAAAACATGTCTCCATTGTTTATTAGTCATGTACATATCAAGCCCCCTCAAGCCATGTACATATCAAGCCTGTCGATGATCCCAATTTTCGTAGTGGCCAAACGGTGGTACTACAACTTCTGTGTCCGTCACGTGATGCCATTGGGCCCAAAAATACTTTTCCCCCTAGACTTTCTTTGGGAAAGAGACGTCTGTAACTCAGCGGATATTTTTTTTTTAAGGTGAATCAACTTCCCAGTATGCACACTTGAATAGCCCTTATTTAAATCATTAGGTCCTAAAAGCTGTAAAATGTACTAATAGCCGAATCCGGAGTTAGGCTGGAGCGAGGGCTGGGAGGCGGAGTTAGCAAGCCGTGACAACACAGTTGTGAGCCCATGACCGAGCAATGTGACCGAGCGGACCCTACTGCACCTGCTCTATTGGCCCAAAGGATGCGAAGATCGACGACTTTTCCAGTCGGAAGTCGAGCTGTTTTGGCATCATGCGCCACTGAGCAACTTTCATAGGAATGTACGGGGCCCCGCCACCAACGCTGTATCCTGTTCTTTATACATGTTTATACATGTAGGTACAGGACAATCACAATCTGCTAACCTAGATTGCTGAGATCCGAGTGCACGGTGACATCGCCGTTAGGAAGTCGGACGGGGAAAGAATTACAAACAGACCCACCTGTTAGCCAAACTTGTTTAGAAAACAAAGACAGATGCTTATCGTACTACCGTATTATTATTATTATTATTACCTGTCTGTTTTAAACACCTTAGCCTTCTGTAATACCGTTAGGAATCATTGCCGACTTTTCTGGTCCTTTGCTTTATGAACAAAATGTGTCCTTAGAATAAGTAGATAAACAAAGATATCTGGAGTCCAGGGTCACAACAACTGCAAACAAGAAGGAACAATTCAAAGCACAGTGAGTCCTGAGTAATAAAAGCCTTTAATATTACAGCTGAAAGCCAAAGCCCGGACAAAGACTTTCAGCCAAAACACATTGTTTTGAATCTTTTTTGGATCTGCAACCATTTGTTTGTTTTCTTCCCTTGACAGACTTTATAAGTGTAGCTATTGTCGCATTCTTAGATCTCAGCAATTATTTTGGTGAGTAAGATTTTATCATAACGGATAGAAATGATGGCCAAACTTTTCCTTTAAAGGAATACTTCACCCCCAAAATGATAATTTGGGTTTTTAAATATCAATTACTTACTGCATGTTACCTTGAATTATTGAAGAAAACTCCTCACTTGCCTCCACGGTGAACAAAGAATCAAATAAACTGAGAAAAATTCCTGATGAACTGAAGTAAATGGAGGCTATTTAAAAGACTTCCGCAGAAACAGACTTGCCCAGGCGCGCTACTGCAGGTACTGTTTATGCAGAAGTGTTTTAAATATTCCGTTTTTAGCCAAGATGCATGTGTTTGGGAAGTAGTGAGCATATGACTGGATAAATGAGACTTGGATCACAACGCTGCCCCCGTTTACTTCAAACCTTATGAGAATTTTTCTCCATTTTTGATTCTTCATTCCCCGTGAAGGCAAAAAAACCTTCGCAAATTCAAGGTAACACAGGGTGAGTATCTGATATACAAATGCTCATTTTGGGTGTGTATTCCATTTAAACATCAGTGTTACACAAGCAAAAAGGTTCTCGTGTTTCAAACATATTTTTTGGGTCATATAAAGAAAAGAATTATTCAGTTGTTGCTCATTTCAACGATTATAAAGCCAGAGGATGACAACACTGTAAAATGAGGAGGGGAAAAAAAGTAGAGAAGGGAAACGGAGAGTCTAGATAACCACATCCTGTCAGCCTAACCTGTCCAAATTCCTCACATATCTTATTCACATTCTTTTTTTAAATATAGATTATCTTCTAATTTTAAGTTGCAAGGTACTTAATGAGGGGTTGCCACAAGTTAGTTATTTAAAGCATATCAAATCTTCTCTAAATGTAAGATGTTAATTAAGTGATCCAGACACATTTTAGCGGTCGAGACATCAAGTAAAGTTCCGTCATTTTCCTCCAATATGTGAGTGTTCATGTCTTTTTATAGGAACGTTTCTGATCTGAGGTGAAAGGTTCACTGTTGATTCAGATTAGCTGAGGATGTTCTCTTAGCTCATTTATGAACGTGAATGTTTGCCGTTTACAATCCGACGCGCAAAATGTTTTGTTTTTCTGAGTGTTCATTCAAGAAGGATGAATGTCAGGATTTTTAGATTGTTGCTGCACATCGTAAACACTCTCCTTGTTCATCAGGTTTGTCAGATGGACATGTCCAAGCAGCTCCAGGCCTACGAGGTGGAGTACCACGTCCTGCAGGATGAGCTGCTGGACGCGCCTCTGTCCCTCAACCAACAACAGCGAGCCGCACAGCTGGAGAGGATCAATCAGAGCCTCCGGCAGCAGAACCTCGACCTGCTTGAGGAGCTGCAGGTACACACGCACACACACACACACAAATAGAGACAAGGTATCTTCTCTTTTACTTTGATTTCAACCATCCTTCTCTCCCTCAGGTGTCTCACGCTCGCGTCTGCAACCTGGAGGGCCGAGTGGAGGTTTTGAGCCAGTCGGAGGGCCAGCTGAGGGAGCACGTTTCTGCGCTGGAGGAGGAGAAGATGCAGCTAGCGAGCACCGTCACACACCTACAGGACCTCCTCGCCAGCCTCGGCATACACACCACCCCCGATGGACACACACTCCCCCCGCCCTCTGAAAGACACACAGCGACGGCAAAGGTGGAAGACAGAGAGGGGTTGGCAAATAGGACTGTGGACTCTGTTCCCCACCCTTTGGTTCTTCCAGAGTGCTCATAACTGCACCTAATATTTTTTCCAAATGGTAAGGTCGACCGGAGGAAGAGCCGTTTGTGGACGGCCCTGGAAGAGAAGGTCAAGTGAGACGTTAAGATGTCTCCTTACCTTGAGCTTTATCTTCTTCCCAGCTCCAGAATGTTTTAATAAAAAGAGTAAATACAGAGAGGAGAAGAATGGAAATATAACAAAAAGGGGGATGAGGTTAAAAGAAAAAGAAAAATAAAGGATTGCAGCCTTGAGTATTATCCCAAAGCGTCCACTTCCCACTCTCTAACAAATATAAATGCACACGTGATTCGAACAACAATCCCCAAAGGAAGCACTGCTGTCCCACTGGGCCTCTACTGTAAAAACAGTTACATTTGCACCTGTACTTGTATGTATGTTTGTCTTTAAATGTCTGTGAGTGTCTTCACTCATATGTTTTATGCTCCTGTGTCGGATGCAACAAGGCTAAAATAGCCAAAGAATGTCCTTTATTAATATAAAACAAGCTCGAACAAACAGGTTATTGATCATACTTTAAGTAAGTAATACAAAGTTGAAATCTTTCCAAAGAAAAAGTGCGATATAAAGTGAGAGGAAGGGACGGGTGAAGAACTAAGCTTCATGACAAGGTGTTTTTTCTTTTTCTTTCTCTATTATATAAGTTAGATCTTGGATGGCGGTGCTCATATTTAGAGGTCAAAGGTGAACTATATTTGATTTCTCCTCTGTATTTCTGATCTTCCACGGTTTCCTGATCCTGTATGCATTTTAAACTTTAGTTACAGTAGCTCACAGGAAGAATAACACAATAAATCCAGTCTATTTCACATCCTGTATTTTCACCTTTGAATACACGTCGATCTGTCTGTGTAGAAAGGGAAATAGATGCATCATTAAAAAAGTAGCTGTGCCTTTCTAATGAGGGGAAGGACAGACTTGTTCAGATCAATTGATTTAAATTACTTCAAAACACACTTCTATCTGAAACTTTCAAACAGGAAACCTCTGCTGTTGAGACAATCTGTCAGCTATGAGTCATTTACTGTATTCAACACACTGAATTCATTCAACCCCAGATGCAGCTTGCTGTGTTTGTATAAATGTGTGCTTGTGCACTCCACTGATGGCAACAAATCTGTTGATTTACACTGTAAAAAATATCTAGCTTTTACTCCTGACTCTCCTTGCACATGTGTTTTAATTGATTATTGCTATTATTGTTATCCTGTACTTTAAAATACATTTCATATCCTTTCACACTTCTCTGTGCGTGTGTGTGTGTGTGTGTGTGTGTGTGTGTGTGTGTGTTTACCTGCATACAGTTTGGACTCACGTGTGTCAGGTGTCACCCTGTTAAAGATGCTGTCGGTTGTTACCACCGCCTGTCTAAACACGCCAGTCACTTTGAATGCTACGGGCTTGATATAAGGTTTCAAGCATATGGGAGTATACCGTACATAGTATTTAAAACACAGACGTGCATTTATTTCCGGGAACTCCTCCTGAAGTTGAGGAAAAAAGGCATGTTGGGGCAAGTTGTGACTCTTTTAGTATGCATGTATGTGTGTGTGTACACAACAGAAAAAACAACTACAGCAGAACCTTAGCCCAAAAAAAATATGAAAATACACAATGGAACAGAATTTGGCCTTATATTAATCATCATTTTAACTTTTAGAAAATGAAAACAGCAGGTTTGTGCATCATAAACTTCAAGCACATTAAAAATATGCTAATCATTTGCTATGTATATGTACACTCCACTGCTAAATGCCCTGTTTTTTTTCCAGACAAACGTGTTTTTTTGTTTTGTTATTTGGAGGACAGCATTTCCTCGAAGTCTAGCTCAAAGAAACAGGCGTGTATGATTACACAGAGCTCCCAGCCAGATCGTTTTCTTGTCACATTCCTAAACCTGTTTGAGGACCTCTGAGTTTACCCATTAATCAAGCAGCTGGTCGGGGTGGAGCCGCCTATTTATCAGGACGTTTCCGTGTGAGCACGTGATCATAATAATTAACAAAAACAACTATGATGAAGGCCATTACAGGTATTTTATACAGTTTACTCTGCCGTTAAATCATGGTAAAGAACAAAACACTGAAGAGGTAACGTTCATAAAGGCAACATTTCCACATGTCCCAGTTCTATATTTCACACGTATCTTTAGTGTTTTTACAGTTAGTATACAAGCAATCAACATAAAGCTGCGCAGATCAATATTTTTATATCAACAATGGATTAAATAACTGCATATAATGAGAAACGGGTCGCTCAAGGTGACAAAAACCCCACAGGGAATTTTCACCTGACTGCAGTTTCTCTAAGCTCATTGTTTTGGCTTCATGCCAACTTTTGGTTCATGCCCTCAAAAAAGCTCTAAAAACCCACTGAACCCTACCTGCTCAGCACCAAACAGCAGACGGACACAGTTATCGACCAGCTGGTGAACATAGTGGAGCATTTAGCAGCTAAAGAGGCAGATATTTCCCTCAGCAGTTGGTGGAGACCAAAAACAGAGCTAAAAGAACGTGAATATTAGATGTACATTCACCAGGTGGCCAGAAACCCGTCTCCAAATAAATGATAAAGTTGCTCTGAAACTGCTGTATGTGTAAGCAGCTGTTTGCTAACAAATTCACCATATCAACTTAAAAGGGCATACATATATTTATATTAATTTGGTGTTAACAGTTTGTTTCTGCTGCACTCAAAGTGGCCAAAAAAATCAGTTAATGTAGGTTTAACCATGCACAGTCAATCATACTGTGACTTTTGAATGACAAAGAAAAAAACATGTCTTTCTAAAGATTTAATATTTTTTTCACTTTGTCTTCTGAGATCTTTCTCAATCTCCATTCACAATTTATATTAAAGGGGACATATCATGCTCATTTTCACCCTCTGCCTGAAACACTCCGTTTAAGCGCTTGTCTCTTTAAGCCCCCCTCCAGAAACAGAAAAATATGGTGCACTTTTGCAAAGATAGTTCTCAAGCTGTGGGTGGTATATTCTAATGAGCCTGCATGTCACATAGGAAGGGGAGCCAAATCTCAACGGCTTGTTGAGTCACATGTTTTCTGATCTAGGCAGCCCACAAAAAAGGATTGTTGGGTTGGTAGGAACTCCAGATACACAGATGTATGTGCACAAGCACTGAAAAGTTTTTCATGATTTGTCCCCTTTAATGTTTTGCAGGTGTGAGTCGTGCCTCCTTTTCCTCTGTGCACAGTGTGCATTGCATTGTGGGACAAAATACCCCATTATGTTTGTTAATATCTCCTCTCTCTCTTCCCACATTTGCCGTCTGCATGTCTACTGTCACAATCAAATGAATTCTAATGCTAAAATGTATGTTGACTACTGACTCACTGACAGCTCTGTAAGCAACCTTTGACCTGCCCTGTAGACGAGGGCAAGATGAAAAACTTTTTCTACAGGGATCAACAAAATAAACACATTGTTATTAGCCATAATTAGTGTCATCAGTGAACTCTTGCCCCGATCACTGCTTTAAAGACACAGCTCAAGTGTTGAGCCAAAACAAATACTCCTGCTGAATGGAGAGTTCCATGGAACAGCAACAAAAGGAGTCAAGTTCTTGACATAATACCTAGAAGCCAGACACACCCTCCTCCTTTCCACTAATGAGACCGATCAGCAGGTAAACTGCATGGCTGCTTGATACGTGGCCACATCCTGTCAATCACCAGCCTCACTGAGGCTTGATGCTGTTAATCTATGATGATCTCTTGGACGCTTATGTGGATTTTTTATAAGCTACATAACCCTCTTTGGCCCTGCCCATCTCATGTGTGTGCCTGTGTTAAAGGCTCGGTTATCATGCAGTGTGTCGTAACAGCTACAATTGTGTGTGCGTGTGTTTGTGCACCTGCTGTGTCAGACCAGGTTGAAAAGGGCACAAACATCTAGTCTATTCAGGAATCTCGCGTGATTGTGGTTGAAACTCAGCATCTGTGGACAGATCTTCTTAATTCTCTGGTTGAGTGAACCGAGTGGGAGCTGGATCACCCGCCGTCTAGAGTGCCGCCTACGCTGTGTGTAAACAGAGCGTATGTGTACAGCGTGGGTGTCTACAGTACAGTGTGTTTATGTGTCTCTCCGAGCAGACTGCCAGGGGTTGTGCCGCTGCCCAGAGTCTTGTTTTGTTGGCTTCTGTTTACCCCTCCACACTCCACCTCAGACCTGCCCTGCCCTGCCCTGCCCTGCTCTGCACCGAGCTCCACCACATGCCGGTATCCTCCTACAACCATGATCCAGCAGCACACTCTGAGTCAGCCCGAGAGAGGGATTTTCAAGCTGAGGATGTGATAATTATAAATCAATTATACACAAGTAGTTTGAGGGCAGTGTATTGTGTGATATCAGAGATTATCCAGCTCCGTTCCCCTCCATCTGGTAGAAAAGCCTGCTAGTAAACGCAATCTCTGAACCCATCGACTATCAGTCTGATGATGGATAAGCCTCTAGGGGCCAGTGGATATCCGGGCCAAGAGTTCCTTTTCCGTGCACTGCTCATACAATCCGATTAGCAACTTGAGATGTGAGACTGGAGTTGGAGTTGTGAGACGTGTTCGACCGGATGTTCGACCGGATTTGTTTCACAAATAGTCAGTTTACAAACTAATTTTAAACCAATAAAAAGTGAAATCATCGTCAGACGATAGCCTGGGTTCCCAGATTGCATTTTGGTCAATGCGTTCGGCCTCTTTTGCTCTCCACACGGACTGTTTACCTGCATTCAACCAAAGACATGATTGGTCAATACTACTCCGACTACAACCAGAAACCAGAACGCTTCTGGTAACAAAATCTTGTCCCGTATCCTACAGATTCTACATGTGAATGCAGAATCTGTTATTAGAGATTAAGTTAAATGCTGACATCACTCAGCATGCTAACATGCTCACGATGACAATAGCCGTATTTCTATTCACATATTTTTATGCACATGTTATGTGTCACGTTAGAAAATCTGTATGGAAACGGATAATTTTGATAAAACTTCCTCAATTGCGCAAAAAGAGTTTTTATGCTTGCTTGAAGTGGCGGATTACAGCCAGTGGACTATACCGCCAACTTCTGACCAAACTACGCTGTAGCCTAGTTTATTTGCCCCATAACCAGTTGATGGAAATGCAGCTAAATCACATTTCTTTTTGGGACATTTCAAAAATTCGCTTACAATTAGCTTGACAGTTGAATGGAAACACGGCTAATGACTTACATGCTGATTTTTCAGGTATAGCCTGATGTTCACCATGTTCACCATCTGAGTTTAGCGTGTTAGCATGCTAATATTTGCTGAGGCTGATGGAAATGTCATTGTATTGGCAGGTATTTGGTCATAAACCGAAGCATTAAAATTTAAATTTCGACCCGTTGACGGAAAGATGAATAGTTAAGGAATCACCGACGTTATTACAATTCATCCTGAGGAGGATATAAATGTTGGTACCAAAATTCATGACAATCCATCCAAAAGTTGTGACATTTCACTCAAAACCACGAATGTGAACATCATGATGGTGCTAAAAGAAAAACTCAGGGTATCACCAAAGTTAGTAGGATTCATCCTCTGGGAACCATGAATGGCTTTACCAAATTTCATTGCAATCCATCCAGTAGTTGTTGAGATATATCAGTCTGATCCAAAGTGGCGGACTGACTGACTGACTGACTGAGCTACACTGCTAGCTGGTTATCTTTATCAGCTCACCTTTACACACCAATAAATTCCTACTTCATCCTTTTATGTGGTGTATAAAGTAATTCAGGTGGATGTAATCATTAATGATGCTCTGTTTAAAGACACGTAACAGCACATCAAGCGCTAAGATGAGAGTGCACTGGTCAGTACAAAAGGGCGAACGGTGTCAGTTACAGTTCATAAAGCACTACTGCAGCACTAAATCCTGATAAGCAACTACTTTACCTGAAGCACCCGGATAATTCAGGGTGATGAAGGCCATAAAGCCAGCTCCTGATTATACTCGACCTGCTGTGTGGTCGGGCTTGTCGATCTTGGGGGAAACCTCTACTGTACAGAAAAGTATGCATTTCATATTAACATTAGTTAAGAAGCTGCAGTCTATTGGGTGTCTTTTTTCTCTGTTTTATTGTTTTGTGGCAGCTGCCAATTCTCTGGTGCTTGCTGTTGTTTCCCTTTTCCCTGGTGTTTTTTTGGTTGAGTTGCTGAGTGATTAGAGGGTTATTCAGTTCACCTGTTGCGCAGGGTGTGGGGACTGGCTCTTAAATGATAGTTGAGAGCAGCTTGGTGCATTCCCCTCTTGGCCAATCAGGGTGTAACGACGCCCTTTCTGTAGGGCTTAAAAGAGGAGGGAAACTGCACACCCAGTGTCATTCTGATCTCTCCTTCACTCAATGCAACATGTGTTATCAGCTTTACCAGAAACTCTGGTCTGTTTTGGGTCCTTTTGGGATTCTGTGATCTTTGTGTTTTGTTTGTTGAGAGTGTTGACTCCTAGTTGGGGAAACAAGTTAAGTGCCAACCAATTGGGTTACCTGCACTGGGACGATTAGGTGCTATTTGTGCAACAGCTGGCTTGCCTTACAATAGCCTAACGCCTGCAGGCTGTATTTTTGTATTCTATTCATTTGTTGATTTTCAATGAAACCCTTTATACCCATTTCTTTTAGTGTATTTTATTTGGGAAAACTTTAAAGGAGGGTAAAAGGAAAAACACAAACCAATATTTCAGTTTACTTAATTGTTTGTTAATATAGAGGCATTTGTTCATTATTATTATTAAGAAGGCATTTTATTTTATATTATTATGTGGATGGGAACTGTTTTTCAGTCTTCTGACTGAACAACTAGAGTCTGGGGAACTCAGTACCGCCACACTACTACTACCACTACTACCACTAACACTACTACTACTAACACTACTACTACTGCTACTACTACTACTACTACTACTACTTCCACTACTACTGCTACTACTACTACCACTACTACTACTACTACAAGTAGTAATTGGAGAACTTTGGTTCCATGGACGACATCACTGCCCTTACAATCCTCTATTGTCACATTGACTTTTCCAGGAAAGCATTTAAATTGTCCCCCCATTTAAAGATACAAACAACATATGCAGTAACTCAGAATAGTTTGACACAACTTCTGTTGAAGATTTCTATTTTTGCACTCTGTGTGAGGTGTGTCAGTCAACTATATTTTATAGAGAAAACTATAGCTGACTGACACACCTCACACAGAGTTCAATGCTGAATAAACCAACAGAAACAGAAGGTCTTTTTCAAAGAAACGTCAACGGCCTTAGCAAGGAAATTGCACATAGAGTCATATCTCCCACCCTGTGCATTTCAACATCCCTGTCTGTGTAACTGTGTGTGTTTCAACATACCACCCAGACGTTGCAGCTCCACATGTCTAAACTGATAGTTAACATGTTTCTGTTGCATAATAATGTGTTCAGTGATTGATTCGTACATTCCTCTGTAATCTGACTAAATTTAATTTGAAGTGTGTTTGTGTGCATGATAAGTGTTTGACACATCACAATTTATGGAAATTAGATGAACACTCCTTTCTGATTATTTCTCTGTCTACTATGACTAACAGAAACAACACTCCTGCCATTTATCATGTGGCTGTTTGAAACTATAAAAGTGACAAACTGCTGTACAAATAAACACAATTAAGCATTTTGTAAATATAAGAACGGAGGGTTTTTCTAACAATGTTCCAATTTGTAATTTGTCCTGCATGTCATAATGACTCAGTGAGTATTTGAGATGGTAAACAGTGTTATAAATTAAAAAAATATGTAGATAAGCGTTGGTTTGCGGTTACAGGCAGCTGGCATTTTAAAATAATGATTTATGACTGCTGATATGTGGGCTGATTAACACTTATTAAATCAAAGGTCATAAAAAATATGATCTGTATTGGGCCAAACCCTCAATAGTACAATACAGTTAAGTTATTATTGCTAATATATGATAAGATCAGAAACACGTCTTATCTAACTATAAAGCTAGGAATCTCTGTCTATCTGTCTGTGTGTGTGTCCTCCGCATATCTCAAGAACCGCTCATCAGATTGACTTCACACTTGGCGGGTGTGTTACTGGGGACCCAAGAGAGTGCTTTGTCGAATTTGGTGCAATATTAATAAACTTCGAATAAACAAGCACTCAGTGCTCTGTTCAGCCAGTGGGGGGTGGGGCTTCAAGGCTCTGCAGACAGTCCATCATGTCGTCTGCAGCGAGCAGACCGCGGCTCATTGCAGTTCACTGCTGGATATACATTGGAAAGAAACCGCTTATAGTGATCATGTCTGACCGAATCTTTGTTGTTGTGCATCATTTCTCATGCAGATTACCATGTAATTGACATTTGTATATTTATTACATGAATACAAAGTGATGAAACGGGCCGCTTCGCTATTTACTGGCTCGCGTCTTCTGCCTTTTTCCTCACCTAAGGTGAGACATTGCTGTTTTTGGCTGGCTCTGCAGCGTGAGCATGCATGCAGAACGCCGCCTCTTTGCTGGGGCTCCTCGCCGCTCACCTGGTAGCGGCATGGAGGGAAATGGGCGCCGATCTGCATGTGTGCTGCAGAGCCGTTTCAGGATTGGTAAAATTTCACTTCGGGGGCATTACGTGACCAGGCATTATCAATCCACTTAACAAGGGTGCTTTCCCCGTACGCATTCGTTTTTCATTCAGAGAATGAGAGAATACCAGTCGTGATTTCAATGTGCACGCAGCATCAGCCTCAGGAATCCAGCAAGAAAGCATGCGGTCCGCGAGGGAAAGTAACAAGAAAGTAAAAAACAAAACAATAATTCAATTAATGTTAGTCTAACGTAGTTTAAAAATGTTTTTCCTTATGTTGTCATGTATGAAAAGACCCAAAATGAACATTATAAGAGACTACTTGATGACTAATAGTGAATTATTTAAACAGCGTTTGTATAGGAATGATTCTGTCTAAAGGTTTTTGATCCGTATAAGCAGTTGATCACTTTAAGCGGTTTCCACTGTACTACCATTATACATTACATGCATGCTTGATATACTAACGTTACAGCCGGACTGTTCTTCACCTCCCTGGAGTCAACATGAGCGGATAGCCAACTGGACACAGAGTTGAACCTGAGTGTGTTTCACCGGTGTGACCGTGAGTAAGCTGTTGGTGTGTTTTTCACCGTGAGTAAGACTGTATTTCAGACTTGATACTACCTTACAACACTAATGATGTTATCGCCAGCAAAATCACTCCGCTAATTGAATCCGTGCTCTACATTATAAGCCTGGTGGTTATGTCAAAGCAAGTGACTAATACGCCTGTTTGGAAATTGCCTTTGCTAAGTGTATTTCACCGATGTCTCTCACCGCGAGTAACCGTGACCTGCAAGGTGTTTTTAAGGGGGTGATTTAGGGGCATTTTTTAAGTTATTTTGTGGTACAATGAGTTAGAATGGTTTACATAATTCAATATTTGTCATATATAAACATCATAATAAATCAAAAGCTGTTAGAGGCGGCCCTTTTAGTTGGGGCCCCAGGCACTAACGGTGAAGTCTGCCCCTGTCACAGACCGACCATTCAGCCCGTAAACAGGCATGTTTTGAACGGGCACTGCACTAGTTTAATTCATCAGTTGTTTCTTTTATAGCCATAAAAGACTGACTATGAATCATCACTAATCAACTGTAAACCTGGGCATGTCTGAGCAGCCATGTTACAGTGGCCAATTGTTACTCCCTTGTTCCCCACAGTCTTGTTTTTCTTCCTCTGTACATTTAAAGCTGCAGTGGGAAGAACTGGAGCAAATATGATTAAAAAAGATTATTTTTATAAAACAATCATTTTATCCTACATACAGTAGTGTATGAGACAGGTAATCTGAAAAAAATCATGTGCTTCTGTGTCCTCCGGTGCTCCTAACGGCATATGCAAGATTTCACAGACCAGAGGAAAACAACCAATCAGAGCCGAGCTGGAGCCTGACGTCTCTGAGCAGCTGTCAATCACTCGCAAACTCCGAACAAACAGTCAAACTAGGCTACGCTTATCAAATAGGAATTACTATTCTGTTACTGTAATGCCTATTTCTCGCTTAAAATGTTCTCAGAAACATCTTGTTGTGTAATGTTTAGCTGTAAAATGAGAAAGTTTGTGATCCGGCAGCCATGTCGAGATCAGTTGAGGAAATACTAAGCAACGCCCATTAGTTCGCGAGTGATTGACAGCTGCCTCCATTGAGTGAACAGAAGTCTAGTTTTCTCTCAGAACACTTGAATTACAATATGCTGAAAGGTTATTATGATTTTTTTTGTCCAATGATGCCAAAAATATTCTGCCTACTGCAGGTTTAAGTAAAAGTAGTAACCTGTAAGTATCTTATTGGTACCTAATTCATAAAACACATTAAATCACAGGCTGTATCATAAAGTGTCCCTGTCCTGTTAGAAATCTAACAGAGCAGAAGTATAAAGTGGCATAAAATGGAAATACTAAAGTAAAATACAAGTAGCTCAAGTAGTGAGTATTGAGGACATAAGAGCACAGTGTGCTGCAGATGCTCCAGCAGTGACCTCAGAGTGAAAGAGGCCCAGATTATGAAAGAGGCAGATTGTAGTCGAACTGCTGAGTCACAAACTGCTAACATGGACCAGCAGGCTGAGCAGAGAAAAGACGTCCTCACTGGAAAGCAGAGAAGGATGATGTTACAGGATTTTTGTGTGTGTGCATTTGTCATTGTATGTGTGCAAGGGTGTTTCTGTTTGTTGTAGAAGGTCAGGCGCCGCAGTTAGGGTGTGACCACCGCTGTCCTGTCAGCACATCGAGTGTCCACAAAACCCCTCCCTTTACCCCCTGCTCGCGCTCTCTCACCCTCTTTCTTCCTCCCTTCCTCAGAGCCAGGGTGTAACCAAGACTCTACTTGTCGGTTACTCCGATCTGTAAAAGGAGAGGGGGGTCTTTGTGTGTGTGTGTGTGTGTGTGTGTGTGTGTGTGTGTGTGTGTGTGTGTGCGTGTTCGTGCGTGCGTGCGTGTGCGACAGGCAGAGACAGCAGGCAGGTTTTCTTGAACAATAAAGCTTTCTGTTGGTTATTTCTGAACCCTGGAGAGGAAGCACAACTCCCTGCAGGGTGGAGAGACGATTCATTGAGCCCCCACCCAACACGCACACACACACACACACACACACACGCACGCACTACACACATTGATCGAGACACATACACACAAGTCACGCACACACCGGCTATCTTTGAGCCCAAAGTATCTTTCTTGCCCCACCCTTCTCGTACAAGAATCAGTAATTGTGTGGCGGAAGGAGTCGTCTATTATAAAGCCGGGCATTATTCCAGCCCCGCTCTGAATAACTGGGTGACTTCCATCAGGCCGGCTCACAAACTCTGGATCTACTCCTGTTTCTGCAGGTCGACTTATATAAGACGTTATGTAAGGAGTTTGATGCAGGCTTTAATTATAGTTTCGATTAGAGCTAGAATTACTGCCTCGCAGTTGTATGTCTCTGCCAACCAGTCAAGTTGCAGCTTACATCCATGTCTGTCTAAAATGTCATCACTTCATCATTTGTGTGAAATTGTCCTATTTAATTATCGAATGAATTCTTGAGTTATGGCCAAAAACGTGTTTTGTGAGGTCACAGTGACCTTGACCTTTGACCACCAAGTGGACGTTTGTGCCATATGTAATGAAATTCCCTCCCTCAGCGTATGATGTAATGACCCTAGGTTTATTTTATTGCCACCAGTTATAATCCTTTCAGCTTTGTTTCTGAGAAATCGATTTTTGTCAGTGATTTCAGCGCAGCGGATGGGTCTAAATACTACAATGAGCCTCGGTCAACATTGAAATGTGCTTCATTGTTACAGTTGAGAACAAAACAGAGACAGAGGGCGACGCGTCATACTCAGAGTTACAGTAGTACTTTAGAGTGGGAAATGCCTGATTAAGCTAACCTAACTGATGCTATTGCTGACGCTTCTTAACCAGGGTGGAGATGTGTGCTGTCCGGGTTCTCTGTGATGCTGATTCCCAGAATCCTAAAACTGTGCACCTGCTCCACCTCAGCCCCTCTGATGTAGACAGGGGTCAGTGTGTCTTCACCACCTTACACTCCAAGAAAGTTTTAAAGGTAGGGTCCATTATTTTTTTTTTTGATTTTTATATCACTTTTGTAGCTTCACAGTGGTGTTCCTTATGTATTCAAATCTGAACATTACATTTTTTCTACATATGTTTTAGCGTCAAAATACTATTTTCCCAAGCCCTTCTAAAAACCTTTTCCCATGTGACCTGACGCAGGTTTCTGCATGATGACACTGCTACATATACAATAACTTAGATGGCGGTCGGCACGCTCCCAGTTTGGAGAAGCAGACAGGAGTACCGGCACAGAAGCTAAGCAATGTACTGCTGTATGGACGCTACATTAGTTTGGATCCGAAAGTCAGAATAATAATAAACAAACTAACCGATCGATGCAGCGGTTGACCAGAAACTCCTGTGTCATGCGAGGTAAAATGACTGTTTTTGTTAATGGAGTCCGGTGGCTTTAAAGGCCGCGATATAACGGCTTCAATTCCCTGTCAGAAAGGGCTGTCTGATGGCAAGGTAAAGCAGTGAAAATATTCATAATATAGCGTACACTTAAACTGATATTGATTTTCTTAGGTGGCTAAACCACATTTTCTGCTGCTTCCGTCCACAGCCGCTTTACCTCGCCATCAGACAGCCATTTCTTTCTTATCTTCCAACTTAGTACAGCCAACTTTGACTCAGCTAGTGCTAGCATTCACATTATTCATAACCTTATTGATAAGCTTTGATTAGCTTACTTTGGTAACCTACGTTACTGCTTTTAGCAACAAGTGAGTGGGCGTTTCCATTTGAAATAAAAATTAACAGAACGCAGATGGACTGGTCCTTTAAGCTCATCTGGCAACGTGGTCTCAAACATGATGGGGGCCCTCCTGCTTTTGTAGCCTGTGATATTCTGGATCACCTGCGACATATCTTTGGTGTTGTTGTTGTTGTTGTTGTTGTTGTTGTTGTTGTTGTTGTTGTTGTTGTTGAGGTCTCCCTCCAGTCTCTTCTGATGCCACCGCTTTGCCTCCCTGATACCAGCTTCCAGTATCGCTCTGGCGGTGTTGTATGCTTCCCTCAACACTCCCCTCAACCAGGCTGTTGTTGTTTACATGAAGTACAGCCTAACGCACTACCTGGAGGTATGGTACTTCCAGGTGCGTTCTGGACTTGTTGTACTTGTTGAGATTAATTCAGTCTGCCAACCTGTCCTGTTCTGTCTGGGAAAGCAGCCAACTCAAACCAGAAAAAGACAAATCAAAAAGACAGCCTCTGAGCACTCTCAAATTTATAATCTACTTTCTGGAAATATGTTTTCAAGTTAACTTGGCATGAATGGCAATATATGCCCCGGAGGTGCAGTAAATTTTTATTTCTTACAAAGGAGATTTTATTTTCCAATTATAGAACAATGTAGCTATCATATCTGTTTGTCCGTTGGCAAGATGTCTCACTTGAAACAGATTTGTACAGTATTCAGTTTGGTGAACATGTTGGCTTTGGAACAAGGACTAATTAACTGAAAAGGTTTTAGTGTTTATCTGGGATTTCTTCCATTACTGTCCATGTCCATGTCCATAGTAATTCAAAATTATAAAGCTAAATGCAGGGTTAGTGAAGCAATTTGACATGAAATTGAAGTGAACGAAATGTCTTTGACACTTGACCTTTAAGCCCAACCACAATGTTTTTCCTAAACCTAAGTGAGTGGTTTTGTTGCCTCAACCTAACTGCAGACATTGCCATAGTTTTGTTGCGTGGCGACATACAAATGACACACGAAAAGCCTAAAATGCGTCCTCACGACGCTTGTAATGTCGTGCTATTTATACGCCTTACTGCGAGATCGAGTTGAGTGAGGTCTGAAACACCGCAATAAGTAATTAGTGTCAAGCTTCCTGTTGTGGCTCTGCATCAAGGTGCATCGGGTTCAGATTTGTCAACGAGACAGATCAATTATAAAGTAACTCTATGATCGCATGATCGACTCCTCCCTGAGTCATTTTTAATGACAGTGTGAACAACAATAGCCGCTTTTTATGTGTGTTGTGTATGGCATTCTTCATTAGGGCGGATTGATTTCCCTTCAGGGTGACTTCATGTCTCAGTTAGTGGTATTTTAAATGCCACCACAAGACAAACTCACTCTCAGTGACGAGCCACACACAAACACACTACCTGCTCTGATTCTCCCAGTACATCTATACTGGGAACGGCAGAGGAATTCTGGAGCCCAGAGGAGTTTTGATATGAACAATCAGTGTTTTTTCTCACAGTGTTGTGTGTGCGGTTACGCCATACTGCCTGTGGTGAATATAGAGACAGAGATGTGATTGTTCCCCACGGAGACGTTAATATACTTTAACGTAGCTGAGAGTGAGTCACCTGTCTTCATTACACAAACACACAGTGTTCATCTAATGTGATGTTGCAAAACAGAGATCATGTTAAAGGTAGATCATAATCTCACTCACATTTACTTTATGATAGCTACTAGCCAGAGCTCAGCTGCCTCTCAGATGTCAGATATCTGGAGATCAATCAGAGTGTCTTACAGTCTCCAAAATTCACTATCTCTGGGTATCACTCAATCTGTTTATGACAGGTTCAAGTGAAACACGCTCGCAGATATCTTGCACAATGTTTTGTCTTCGAGCTTCTTCTTCTTGTTTTTCTGATAATTCGGCAGCCTGGTGTGTCTCCTCCTGTCTGCAGTTTATGATGTGTTTTGTTATTGTGAATTTTGAATAGAGTACACTAATGTTACACTAATGTGTGTGTGAGAGCCTGCATACTTAACAATAAGCAGTGGAGGCTATGAGGGAGTGGCGGGGAGGTTCAGTTACCTGTCCAAACCACAGCGGACTCTCCCAAATAATTGTTCAGTGTGCCAGAACATCCGTTATGTGGAGATATTCATTCTGTCAATTTTACTCGTGTGTGTTTTTGTGTGTTGGTTGGTCTGTCCACCATTTTGGTCCTGACTGAAATATCTCAACAACTATTTGGTGCTTTGGCACACAATTTTATACAGACATTCGTGCTCCCCAGAGGATGAATCCTAATGACTTTGGTGATCCCCGGACATTTCGTCTAGCGCCAACACCACTAGCCTAGCCAGAAAAAAAACTGTGGGTGTGCATCAGAAAAACTTTTTGTGCCACATGATCCAGGGGACATTGAGATGGAGAAGCCCTTTATGCGAGCGCCCGGAGGGTGGCAGTTTTAACACTTAAGGCCCTGACACGCCAAGCCGACGGTCAGCCGTCGGACAGTTTGGTGCCGTTAGTGAACGTCCGCCTATGGTGTCCCGCACCATCGGCTCTAGTCTGCCCGTGTCTGATTTTTTTCGGCCAATTCAGTATGTTGAATCTGCGGCGGAGCTCGTCGGTGAAAGAAATCACTCTGATTGTGCACGAGAGGAGAAACGGACGTGAGGAAAGCAAACGACTAAAGTCAAGAGGACACACACTGAAAGCTCTTCTTGTTTTTCATCTTCTTCGCATGTGATCATTGCTCCTGCACTGACGTGGATTATTATTGAATCGAAACTATCAACCGTGACAACAAGTGGTAGCTGGATTAATCCGCCCGGCCTCGTTGCATTTGGCTTGTTTGAAAACCTGTTGTTTCTCATCATGCACTGACAGTTAGCAGCCAGTGGAGAGCAACAACGACACTTTGTTTTGAGAGATTGTTGTTGTAGATGAAGTTGGGAGCAAACCAGACAATTTTAACCAACATGCATGGAGGGTCTGGACGACTTTGTTGCGATTACTCTAACTAACTCATCTCTGTGGTCAACAATATAACAATAAGTGCTCGCTGTTGTTGTTAGTTGTAATCTAATTTTTTAAATCAGCACAGCTCTAGTTGGTAAAGATGATTTATGTTTCCTTAAACATCCTTAAACCAAGAGGAACCACTGAAACACTTCAACAGAATATAATCCAGGAGATGCAGGAGAGCATGTTACTGTCTTACGTAACGTAGGGTGTGACCTGCCCTGGGGCGGTCAGGCAGATTTTTGAGTTTGACCCAGCCCAGTGTTGGTATGTTTGTGTGTGTCTCTGTGCCTTTAGGAGTCAAATGTTTCACGTATGAACAAACTTATCTCTCCCTTGTGTCAAATTCAATTAATATAGTCTCAGTAATTTCAGTCAGGCAATTTAGCTGCATTTTAAGTTTTGTCAAAAATGGTACCACATAAAGTTCATTCATTGTCGATATTAGTAATAATAATAACTTTATTTATATAGCATTTTTATAACAAAGATAGAAAGTGCTTCACAGCAGCAGCCAGTTTACATACAGTAGGATCCTGTGGGGGTCTGTGTGATGCTGAAGAGGTCAAAACTCAAAAACCATTTGTAGTTTAAAGAAGGACTTTATTGTGAGAACATGTTTCAACTTGTGGTTTACAGTTCCCCCTCTCTGTTTGTCAAGCCTGCTGCTGGGAGAGGCAGGAGGGGAGGGAAACTCACAACTTTTTGGTTGGATAAGGTTGGGAACTTGTTTAAAGGTGCTGTATACAGAATTCAGAGCATTTCTTGCCTCCACACGGCTCTCAACATGGAGACAGATGAGCCCGTGGCTAGCAGTTAACAGTGATAACAGTGATAACAGTGAAAACAATGGCAACAGCGCTGACAGAGCGCATAGTGTTAACGTTAGTGGTGTAACGAACCATAGGTGATCCGTACGGATTCCCACCCACGGTTCGGCACGCAGGTGAATCGCGGAATAATAACACAGTTTAACCATCATAGTGTGGAATAAAGTTTTACTGCTGATTGTTATCGGACGATATTCAGTAAAAATAGGTGATCGGGAGATCAGCATTAATACTTCCTAGGTTCCGATCCCTGATAATGCTACGTTGTGAACGACAACTCTGTGTTGTAATCGGAAGGAGGAGAGCTACAGTAGTTCACGTTGGCAGCACCGGCGCTAACAGCGAATGTACGCATGTTCCATTGAGTTACATTGTGGTGCGTTCAGGATCTATTCAGTAAAAAGTATTGGGCTAAGGTTAATTCTAACATTATCATGATGTGTTGAAATGTAATCTTGTAAAATGGAGTTTTATATACAGTTGTGTGTTATTATGCAAATGTAAAATGATAACATTTAAATTTAAAAACAACAACAAAAATGAGTTGTATCGGCCGATATGGCTCATCGACGATCTGGCAATCCGTATCTATGGCAAAAAAACGTGATTGGTACATCTCTAAAAGTTATATTTGCTCCCTTTTTCTGCTGATCCGATCCGTGACTCAAAACTGTGATACGATCTGAACCGTGAGTTTTGTAACGATGACGTTGTGGGTTGGAACGGCGTTGAGAAAGCAAGGAGAAACTCGGATTACAACACACACGGAGGGAGAGCGACTTCATTCTCTGCTCAGGTAGACATTACTCCAGGATATCTTTACAAAGCAAATAGTTGTTTGCTGCTATATTAATGTTCTGTATCCCATATATATATATTAGAACCTTTAAAGGTGTCAATGGGCAGTCAGACATTTAAAGAACAATCATTTTCATCATCAATCATTTTATCTTTTGTTGTGATGATTGCCAGGTAAACAGTAGACAATACACCGCACAGGAATGTGCACTTGCATGTATTTGATTGGCCCACGCAGCGCCTTGCCAGATGACGTCACAATGTGTTGAAGCAAAAGTGGAACCATGTTAAACACGCTGCAGCAGCACCCCAACTGTGTCAACGCAATGGCCTCATTCAGAATAATGAGGGGTCTGCGTGTTTGTGTTCGACTGAGTTATTACCTTAAAAGACAACCGGCTGTTCCTGTACGAGCTGGCCAGTGACAAATGGCTAGTCAGGGTCTTAATTATAGGGGTGTATGTTTGCCATGCGTGGATTTATTTGATTCATTAAGGTTGTGGGTTATGGGTTTGGGAGGCAACTATTTTAACTATTTTGATAACTGGTTAATTGTTTCAGTCATTCTTCAAGCACAAATACCAAAACATACTCCAATTCCAGCGTGTGAATTGTAAAGATCTGCTGCTTTCTTTGTCTTTTGTGATAGTGAAATGAATATCTTTGGCTTTTAGACTGACAAAACAAGACATTTGATGATGTTATCTTGGTGTTAAAGTAATTGTGATCACCGTTTTATAGACTGTTTATCAATGAATCAGTAAAATAGTCGTTAGTTGTGGCCCTAGTTCTTTTGCTAGATTGGTTTTGTGTGGATGCACTCTGCTAGGTGAAAACATGTCTGTGTTTTGACTGGTGACAGTTCACCTCAGGGTTCAATATGTTAACTACACCACACAGGTGTACAGGTGAAGTTCAGTCATGTGGGCTATTGGAGGATTTTTGTGGTCAGCGGGAGGAGCTTTTATTTTTTCATTGCGACGAGAATGTTTACTGTTTTTGAATTTTACCTTTCATGTTTGGTTTATTTGTTGAAATAATTTTAAAATGATATTTCTCTCTCACACCCACACAGCCGGGGCGGCCTCCTGCCCATCACATCCTCTCCCCTCAGGGACAGATTTTAGTAATTGCATTGTGTCTGTACAGAAAGTTGGCTGTGTGCATGTGTCTGCCTGTTTTGTTGTGTTTTTGTCTGTGTGTGCAACACCTCCACCTCCAGCTAAACCTGACATTTACAAACTGCGCTCCTCCCTCTACTACCCCACACAAAAAACACACACACATACTGTACACACACAGTGCACTATCATTCTACACTGATCAAGTGTGGGCCACTATTTCTAGTTCTTCTGAAAAAATGAAAATGAAATAGAATATTTTGTGTTGATTTTTCATAATATAAGTGCAAAAAGGCTTTTTGAATTTTCTTTAAAAAATTGCCGACACAAACACACATTATTCCATTCATTATTTCTTTTCTAATTCACCGGAAGGAGTTGCTGCTGTTACGATGGATAATGCAACATTACGTAATCGTAAATGAATAACGATTAACGATAATAATGATATCATTAAATAGAACTATAATTAACGATGACGGAAATGGTAGGCTAATTGGAGAAAGACTAGTAATCACCTACATTGTTGTAATGTTTTAAGCACTTGTCATTATGCTAGTGATGCTTGTAGTTATAGGACAAGTAAAGTTTTCCTCATGTTTCAACACAATGATGATTGTAGGTGTGGCTGTGTAAGCATTTATATCTGCTTCAGGGGGATTTTTTTTTTTCATGGTTCCCAAACAATGAATCCATATGACATTGATGACACCTGACCTCTCCACCAGCGTCACCATGACAAAGACATTTTTGTAGTGTTGTTGAGAATTGAAATGACTCAACATCTATTGGCAGGATTGACATGAAATTCTGTACAAATGTTACACGCCCATTGCTTGTCTGCACATTCACGAGTAATCATCATCGCCGTAGCACCATGTTATGGTAGCAGATTCCGGTTAAAGTGGAAATGAAACGTTCAACCAAGTTAAGCTGGTTTACTAAATGGATTTCCTCTCTAATGAGCAATTATATAACAAACATGACAAATGTCAGCATTTAAAAGACAAAAAGAAGATCCATTTCATCTTTCGTGGTAAGAGCGCTGCTTTAAGATGGTACATAAAAACACATGAAATCAGAGGAATGCAAGCATTGGACTATTAGAATATTACACACCTGGTTTATTCAACAACCATTTCTTTTAGTTTTGCTTAATGAAGTTTGTCAAAAACAAGTAAATAGATTTTTTGACGGTTACCGGGCAGTAAAAAACACAAAATAAAAACGGTAACGGGATATGTCGCCACAAAGTGCTGTCCCATTTGTATTCATACCAACTCAAACCCTTGCAGCCTCTCACACTCAACCATTGACCAGGTGACGTCAGTCAAGTCCCTGAGGGTTCATGGGTTCATGGTTTAAGGCCTTAGGGGGGACATTGGGATTGGGCTGCAAAGTCCAGCTGCAGCTGACTGTCTCCTCATCTCCCGTCCTCTGCCCTCTCGGATCACCTGTCTCTCCTGCTCTGCTGTCTCATTCAGACCGTTCAAAGACAGGGTTGCTAAGAAAATAAACGCAGAAAGCACAACTTTATTCTGAAGCCCGCGTTACATCGCTTGGTTACGTAACTTGCAGGTAGCTTCTGCTAGCTAACTAGCTACCGGCTCAACATTAGCATGCCAAAATTACCGTCACAAAGTAAACCTTATCACCAAAGCAATTACTAGAGACATTATCGGCCTAATGTTACCTGTGTTTTATTATATTTTGTCTGCCACTCAGAAATTTTATCTGACACTTTTGAAATCTCTGCGCTAAATTAAGGACGTTTCATTCATTTCAACATTTTAGATCTGATGTCATTCAATGTTTAATATATTTTACACAAAAATCTTTATATACATGGTAAATTACAGTGTTCGAATTACACCGTGGCTTCCGGGTGAGCCCTATTTTTTGGGGCAGGGAGGGTACTGTACACAGAACTGTACTGTACTTTGTTATTGTCATCTATAGTGGATATTTGCATAGAAGCACACAATTCAAATGATTACGTTTATTTAAATATTTACTTTGATTAAAAAAATCTTGGCAAGCTGTATAAAGCTGGTGTTAGGAAGTTAAACAGGTCATAATTGTCTCTCTATTATCTATTTTAAATTGCTGTGAAAAAATCTCCTTCAAACAACTGGATTTATTCAAGTTTCTTGACAAAAACTTAATTTTATGAGGTTACATTTGAACACATCATGATAACATTGTAATTTACCTTCACCCAATAGTCATTTTTCCTGAACAGAGTTTTAACACTTCATAATAATAACTCAATGACACCTCCTTCTGCTGATGTCGCATTATCAAGGTAAAAATATGGTGTGTCCCTCAGGTTTAGTAGCGCCACGCTGTTGAGCGGTTTTTTTTCTCTCCGCCATGGCTCCGGTCCAAAAACAAACATGATATGCATGAGTTGAGATACCAAGGAACTAGACAACAAGGAACCCATTCTCTAATCCCATCACTAGCTTTTTACCTGTATGCCATACACTGATCAATATACCGATATTTTTGGATACTAACTGCTAAAACAGTATACTATGACGATTAGTATGTTGTACATACTGTATAAAATTAGCATGGATTTGAGACGAAGCATTAGTTTTCATTCAACTTTCCTTGGGCAGGTATAGTCTATATTTCTTTTGCATTTGCTGACTCCAAACTGTCTTAGACACACCCATATGGGTCAGTAGTTTGTGCTTGAGTTTGTGCCAAGTTTCAGAATCTGACTGATCCTGATCTACTGATAATGGAATAGTGATCTATGACTCTTGACAGGTCGGATCAGGTTTCTAAAAGGACAAAATACTTGTTTCTCTTCTGGTGCATTTTAACTTCCCAGAGCAGCTCTCCATTATCTGATCACATAAGGACGCAGGGTGTTATCAGAACATGTGGGTCCGACCTTTACGCTGCCTATTATTAGTTGCTGATAATTTGAATCATATAGAAACTGAAACCATTCTGAATCTGGCAATTGTCTGTATGGATATGTAGGATGTAAATGCATCTGTTGGCCTTAACCCCATTCTTTACATGAGGTTGGCAACTATAATTTTATTGTTATCTGACTTTTTTATTATAAGAACCTGCATCACTTCATCAAATGTTTTCACGTAGAAATAACTTTGTAATTGTGCAAAAATCTTGTTTAGTCCCATATAGACGACCAATACAGGCTTGTCAGAATTTCCACCATAATATTGTACAGCCCACAAATTATTCAGCTCTTTTAAAAAAGTTCAAATCATTTTTAAAAGGATGGCTTTCAAAAATGTGTGCAATTGGAGTGCATTGACAGGTCATGGACTCTCGACCGCTGCATTTCTTAAATTCTGGGTGCGGCTCTGTCACGCATAAAAGCTGAGGTGTGAGCGTTTATGTTCCTTCACACCTAAACTGTTCTGATACAAGCCACAACTCACATGCTGGCTCATGCATGTGTACACACACACACACACACACACACACACACACGCGCGCACACACAGGGGAACATACAGTACCACGGTGTAGAAGTGATGCTAGTGTTAAATGATCTGGCATAAATCCTGCATGAACGACGTCTCTGCAGGATGTCTTGCAGATGTAACGTATGATAGATACATGAGATAGTGTGAGAAAACACCAACAGTCATTCCTCATCATAGGGGTATGACAAGAAGAATGTGACTATAGCAGCTCATCAGCAGCCTCAAACAGGTGTGGCAAAAAGTAGGACTTACTCACTTACTAATTAAAGTGGATAGAAAAGAGTATGAAAAAACGTTTTGCCACCTCATGCCAATACAGTACAGATTGATACAATTTCATCTTTGCTGCTCAAAGTATTTAAAGAGACTCTCTGTAAGAATCAGAAATTGCTTGTTAACAGTGACACTTGTGGCTGTTAAGTCAACGACAGTCAGCGTTCTGTTGCTTGCGCTTGTGCTCGCAATACCGACACACACAAGACTGAACGTGATTGACAGGCATCATGTTGATCAACGTTAGCAACATTAGCAGCTAAAACCACAATATCACTGTATATTTCACATGCTTAGCAGTAATGTTAGCTTACCAAACGAAGGTCCCTCCATGAATCGAAGGCCCGGCCGATGTTGATCCTGGTGTTAACTCTTCTTGCTTCAGCCTCCCGACCGTGGTCAGAAGGCACAGGGGAGACATCGTAGTTTTGGTCAGCTGGGCCGGAGTCGATAACATTACTCACTCCGGAGTTAACCCCCGTCACTTCACTCGGAAGCCGGGAAACAAGACACGGGAAACCTCCGTTGGTCTTGAGTAGCTGCAGCATTTATTTATGCACAAACTGCAACTTCCACAGTACTCAAAACTAAAAAAAATCTTTTCTGCTCCGCTACTCGCTCGTTTTCTCACACACCGCCGCCGCTTTCTCTCTCATGCTTCACCACTCACTTCCCATGTGCACACACACTCTTCGCACTGGCTCTGCTATTCTCCAAAATGACCTACGCCACTCCCACAACACTAGTTTTTGGTCGTTTGGTGGCGTTAGCTGACTCCGTTTCTAACCGAACGTTAGCTATGGTTGCACACTTTTAGCCCTAAAGGCACTCACGAGCGCGCATGATGTCACATCCGTTGTATTCCCCAGAAAAACTTGGGGTTCTTCACATTAAGAGCAGTCTACAGGCTGATAGAGGAAACACAGGAAGTTGCGGAAGGTCACATTTTTTAGGTTAGGTTACAATCTGTTCACACATTGGCAATAAAAAACAATTAAAAAACATTTATATGTGTTAAAACTTCCATATATAATATGTATCTAATTGGGTCCAAATTGGATGATCTGGTTTTGATCATTGTGATGGAAAGATAAAGATCAAGAAAGAAAGATTAGAGATTGAGTGTTTGTGCCTGTTTAGTAATTTCCTTGCTCCAAATTGTGTGGAAAATTTGCAAATAGTTTAAATTTGGTCGTGTGTGTGTTTGCATTGGGAGTTTGCACATAAGATACTGTAATTTTCAGACCTCACTATGGACAATATTGGAATAAAACGATGTTTGTATTTTCTACCTAGGTGGGTCTAATTTGATGTTTGGATCATCATGATGGAAACGATTAAGAAAAAAAGAAATTCGAAAATCTACTCTGATGTTATTTTCCAGGCTATTCTTATGCACTATTACTAAAAGTAATTTGTATATTTCCCACTAAACCAATTTGTGTGTAATTATACCCCTGCGACAATGTAGTCGGGGGTATACAGCGCTCCACATGTCTGTCCATCCGTCCTTCCGTCCATCCTTCCGTCCGTTCGCGTGTCACATTTTTGTTTCTTTGAAACTATTTAACTTAGGAACTTCAAATTTGGTATGATGGTTGACAGTGTGTTTTGGTGCTTTTTGGGGGGTTAGAGTGAGAGTGACGTGTGTCAGGTAAATTTTAATTTTGTCCAGATCTCAAGTCCGACATCAAATACTGTTCTGCCAAATCCCAGAGATGTAGTAGTAAAAAAGTATAAAACAGACTTGGCTGGCAGATGCTATAGCCTACCTGGTATGTGACTTGCATAAAGTACTTTCTTAGTTCTTGTTCCTGTCTAAAGGTTCACCGTGTGTTGTGGAATCAGAAACATCTAGTTCTCTCTGAGTCATAGAAACACGGTTATCCGACCCGACCAGACCTCCATCCTGCTCCCATCCTGCTCTGTGAGACATCACCACGTCTCATGCTCCACTTCTCATGCAGACGGAGCCGACTAAGCCTAAGCGGATGTGTGTTTATACTTGAAAGGCTTACACCTATACTAATATAGAAACCAACCATGAAATAACAGCTGTCATATCATCGCTGCCTTGTTTCAACAGCCAGCTCCACAGCAGCAGCACCCGAGCACTGCCTCACTTCACTGCACAGAGAGCATGGAGGGCACGGCTGTAATGACAGATACCACGGTGTGTGTGTGTGTGTGTGTGTGTATCAAAAATTGAGAGCAGGAGTTTTCAATCCTGTGTTGCAGGTGTATTACTAAGGCATAAAAAGCAACGTAACGTACTGAGAATCTGCAGCATAAAAATATATTTCTGGATGAAATATGTATATATAGAAAACATTTAATATGTATAGAAAACAGAAAATTAACAAAAAAATTTCAAAAATAATAAAAAAGGAAGTGACAATGCAAATTAAAACGAGGTTTGAACAAGGTCGACTGCATTACGTTTTAACATCAGCTCGCCCTACTACAGTAGGAGTACTTTGTTACACCCATAATTTGCTATGGTCTCTTGCCAAAGACATAACAGGAAGAATTAATTTATGTTTGAGGCGTCCTGTTGAAAGATCTTGAAGGAAACCTGCCAGCTGATCAATCAACAAGTATTTACCGTTGATACAGAATTAAACGGCATTACTGTGTTTAAACAGTATGTTGTTGTACATGCAAGTAAACACTTGTCCCATTATGAAGAAACATGGACGTAGAAGATACATGAAGATTTTCAATATCAGAGTGTATTATCGCCTTTATAGCATGGCCCCTGACCTAATGAAATACAGAGGCTGTGTGCAAATGCTGATTCATTTTTTGAGGTTAGTTGGTCATTAGTTTAAGCCACGGTTATATCAGTTTCATCAGAGAGAATTACGACAGCATGCACTGATTTTTGAGCATGAGGGTGGAAAAAGTCTCCATTGCATTAATCTTAACAGCTATTGATATTTGTCTAATAGCAATGTGTCAAATGGCAGTGTGAAAACAATGAGACAATAGCCGGCTTTCCATTCACATATTTTTATTCGCATTTGGAAGCGTAGCATTAGAAAGGCTGTATGGAAACGGCAGAATTCGATACAACAAACACAGTTTTTTACGCTTGCTTGAGGTGGTTTTTGCCTTTGGCGAAATAGAGTTGATGCGCTAAACGGATTATGGAAACATCTGCAAAGTTACATACGCTGCAAAGTTGGATGTTGATTCTCAGTGGGATCACTAGTAGTACAAACTCTTTCACTTTAGAGTAATTTAATTCAGTGTTAATACCAAAAATATTTCTTAATGGATCTTTAACTGTAAATGTAGTGTGAAGTAAAAAATATTGTTGCTATGGTTACCTGCAGTTTAGATCAGTAGTTAAGGCAGGAAGCGAATGTTTTTTCGCCCCTTCGCTTGCATAGAATGGATGTGAACGGGAGGCAAATGTTAATTTTAAGCATATATGACCATGCCTTTAAACTGCTGATTGTTGGAACTAAGTTTGAGGTGTCCTGAGAGATAATTCTACCAGTCAGCCAATGAGGAACAAGTATTATCTGTAGCGATGAGTTAAAAGTGTTGCAAATGAAATTCCACATACTTTGACTTACGCTGCGCTCTATAATTGTCCCTCCCTCCCTCTTAACAGTTATGCAGTTCCCCGTAAGAAGAGGTTGTTCCTTGTCACGCCTACGCTTTCCTCTTCCTTCAACAGACACACACCCACACCCACAAACACACACGTTAAACTACCCAGCGATAAATTAATTAACTGAAATTACATCCGCCTTCCGCAAAATGAAAACGTCATCTAATGAGTACTTTTACTATAATTTGTATGTACTTCTCTACAAGTAATATTTGCAATTTAAGCAGGATTTTAACTTGTGAAAGTGTATTTCACATTTCTGATAAAGTAAAAGATGTAAATATGTTTTCCACCACTAACAAGTCAATTCCTGAATCCACCATTCAGGTCAGGGTGCCAGATTTAAATAGTATTAAACACACAGCATACCAGACAGTTTCATTAACATTAAGACAGTGCTGTTGTTAAAGATTAGGATTATAATTGTTTTGAGATACTTGTACTTTACTTGAGTATTTCCATTGTCTGCTACTTTATACTTCTACTCCACTATAATTCAGAGGCAAATGTACTTTTTACCCCATTTCATTTATTCGATAACTTTTGCTACTAGTTACTTTGCAGATTAATATTAATAATCCAAAATATAATCAACAAATAAATAAATGATGATGTTATTTTAGGTTAAGATACGATAAAAGTTAATCGATCACTGGGGGCAAATTCACGAGCTACCTTGTAGTATATAGGCCAACATAAGCTTATTCAAATTAACTCAATTAAAGTGATGTAGCCTACACATTAATGCATCAATATGATTTTTTTTCTGAAATGGGGCATTCTGCTAAGACCCCACCGACCAGAGAACATCAGAGAAAGAAGGAAAGTCTTTCACAACAGTTTCTCCCCAACGGCCATCAGATAACTGGCAAAAACAGTCACACTGGTGTGAAATATCCTAAACTATGAGTTTTGAGTCCTAAACAAGTCACTCTTCACCAAATATAATACCATTTTAACAACAGAATAATATAATAAATTTACAAAAATCATGAATGTTTTTTAAAACAAGTATTTAATTGTTAAAAGTAGGGCTGTCAAAGTTAATGCGTTAACCTAAAGCCGTTTTAACGCCACTAATTTCTTTAATGCACTAACGCAATCGATCTTTTGAAGTTTGTAGCGGGCTCAGTTTTAAAGCCAGAGTGAAGATACTGGCATCATATGAAACTAAGAAAGCCTAATGAATCTATTGGTACCAACCAGTTATACTAGCTTGTCACGAAGGTATTGCTACGTTTAAGATTTGAGTAGCCTAGCCAACTTCTTCCACCACTGTTGTCTCTGAAATTGAAAACAAAATTGCAACACATACACACACACAAGCAAAAATAATATGAATATAAATAAATGTAGCCAATAATTAATTGATAAAGTGTGACATAAATTGATATTTCTGTTTTAATTTGCTTCTTTATTTATTTATATTTGTTATTTATTTAACCTTCTGTTTAATTTCCCATTTATTTATTTATGTTTATTAATTTTTACATTAATCTATTTATTTTTGCATTTAGTTTTTATTCATTTATTTATTATCAAGTAATTTATTTATTTATTCATTTATTTTTTATTTTGGCAGGTTTTGTCCTCATATCCCAGGATTTTTTACATGTAACAGAATATATTTCTACACTGTGGTATTGTTACCCTTAAGATTTGAGTACCCTACTTCTTGTTCTTCCACCACTGTTGTCTCTAATTTTATTTATTTATGTTAATTCATTTTTACATTTATTTATTTATTTTCACATTCAGTTTTTATTAATTTATTTATTATAAAGTCATTTATTTATGTATTCATTTATTTTTTATTTTGGCAGGTTTCATCCTCCATATCCCAGGATTTTTTTTTTACATGTAATTGCAACATGTAATAATTAATTTGTACATTAATCTATTTATTTTTGCATTTAGTTTTTATTCATTTATTTATTATTGAGTCGTTTATTTATGTATTCATTTATTTTTTATTTTGTCAGGTTTGTCCTCCATATCCCAGGATTTTTTTTTACATGTAACAGAATATATTTTTACCTTTAACATTTGAGTAGCCTACTTCTTGTTCTTCCACCACTGTTGTCTCTAATTTTATTTATTTATGTTAATTCATTTTTACATTTATTTATTTATTTTCACATTCAGTTTTTATTAATTTATTTATTATAAAGTCATTTATTTATGTATTCATTTATTTTTTATTTTGTCAGGTTTGTCCTCCATATCCCAGGATTTTTTTTTTACATGTAATTGCAACATGTAATAATTAATTTGTACATTAATCTATTTATTTTTGCATTTAGTTTTTATTCATTTATTTATTATTGAGTCGTTTATTTATTTATTCATTTATTTTTTATTTTGTCAGGTTTGTCCTCCATATCCCAGGATTTTTTTTTACATGTAATTGCAACATGTAATAATTAATTTGTACATTAATCTATTTATTTTTGCATTTAGTTTTTATTCATTTATTTATTATTGAGTCGTTTATTTATGTATTCATTTATTTTTTATTTTGTCAGGTTTGTCCTCCATATCCCAGGATTTTTTTTTACATGTAACAGAATATATTTTTACCTTTAACATTTGAGTAGCCTACTTCTTGTTCTTCCACCACTGTTGTCTCTAATTTTATTTATTTATGTTAATTCATTTTTACATTTATTTATTTATTTTCACATTCAGTTTTTATTAATTTATTTATTATAAAGTCATTTATTTATGTATTCATTTATTTTTTATTTTGTCAGGTTTGTCCTCCATATCCCAGGATTTTTTTTTTACATGTAATTGCAACATGTAATAATTAATTTGTACATTAATCTATTTATTTTTGCATTTAGTTTTTATTCATTTATTTATTATTGAGTCGTTTATTTATGTATTCATTTATTTTTTATTTTGTCAGGTTTGTCCTCCATATCCCAGGATTTTTTTTTACATGTAATTGCAACATGTAATAATTAATTTGTACATTAATCTATTTATTTTTGCATTTAGTTTTTATTCATTTATTTATTATTGAGTCGTTTACTTATGTATTCATTTATTTTTTATTTTGTCAGGTTTGTCCTCCATATCCCAGGATTTTTTTTTACATGTAATTGCAACATGTAATAATTAATTTGTACATTAATCTATTTATTTTTGCATTTAGTTTTTATTCATTTATTTATTATTGAGTCGTTTATTTATGTATTCATTTATTTTTTATTTTGTCAGGTTTGTCCTCCATATCCCAGGATTTTTTTTTACATGTAACAGAATATATTTTTACCTTTAACATTTGAGTAGCCTACTTCTTGTTCTTCCACCACTGTTGTCTCTAATTTTATTTATTTATGTTAATTCATTTTTACATTTATTTATTTATTTTCACATTCAGTTTTTATTAATTTATTTATTATAAAGTCATTTATTTATGTATTCATTTATTTTTTATTTTGTCAGGTTTGTCCTCCATATCCCAGGATTTTTTTTTTTACATGTAATTGCAACATGTAATAATTAATTTGTACATTAATCTATTTATTTTTGCATTTAGTTTTTATTCATTTATTTATTATTGAGTCGTTTATTTATGTATTCATTTATTTTTTATTTTGTCAGGTTTGTCCTCCATATCCCAGGATTTTTTTTTACATGTAATTGCAACATGTAATAATTAATTTGTACATTAATCTATTTATTTTTGCATTTAGTTTTTATTCATTTATTTATTATTGAGTCGTTTACTTATGTATTCATTTATTTTTTATTTTGTCAGGTTTGTCCTCCATATCCCAGGATTTTTTTTTACATGTAACAGAATATATTTTTACCTTTAACATTTGAGTAGCCTACTTCTTGTTCTTCCACCACTGTTGTCTCTAAACTTGAAAACAAAATTGCAACACACACACGCACACACTAAGTGGACCACCCCACTCCTCCCGGTCCCTCCCCGGTCCCTCCCCGGTCCTCCCGGTCCCGCCCAGCAGCCCAACCCCATGGAGAACAGACAGACAGACCCAATCATGTGACAGCAATAGTTTCTAAAAGACAAAACCGGAGAGAGACGCACACAGAGACACAGAGACACAGAGAGAGTTTCGTAACTTGGGGAAGTTTTGTGGAGCCATCGATCAGTGGAGCAGACTGTTGTTTCTTCTCATGTCAGTGACACCGAGGAGCTGCGTCACTTTTTCACCGGAGTTATCTAATTGAGTTTCTGACACACAGAGAGACAGAGATATAGAGGGATCTTCTGCTGTTCATTCCTCCTGGAATAAACTCACATATCCTCCATCTGAGAAGTAAGTTTGACACCGAGGTCTTCCTCTAATGTGACCATAATGTATAATAATGCTCTTATTTCCTATCAGCTGCTTGTGGTGAAGCCTGTAAAATGCTGCGTGGTCTTATAAACTTTACATGTGTTTGTGAGTTAAAAGCTGACTTTTATTATGGGAAAAGAAAAGAAGTCCATAAATCCAGAGTCTGTTTTTTTTTTATGAGACCAAGCTGCTTGTGTCTGGCTGATTATGTAATTACTCAAAGTTGTTTTTTATGACAAGCGCTTGATTTTCTTTTTTCTTTTTTTTTTTTTGGTTAAATCAACATTTTGTTGTGAAGATGGAGAAAATAAGGTTATATATGTATATAATAAGGCTGATATAAGTGATGTAACCTGACTGAAGGCAGCAGCGAGACACTGCTATTTATAGCCCTCAGAGCCTTTTATAGAACATAGTGTGGTTTAATTAATTATAATAAAAAAACAGTGGTGTAATGCAGGCTTGTGAGGGAGAAAGACAGACTGTGCAGTTCTGTTTTTTTAAGTGCTAATGACATATAACATCCTGTAAGTATATGTGATATTGATCTATTTCAAAATGGTCAAGATTTAGAGATTAATACAGATAGTAAAAAAAAAACAGTTTGATCAAGTAGTAGGGATTAATTAAAGATTTATTGTTTAGTTTGAGAAATGTCAAATAAATAGAGCAAGTTCTGAGATTTCAAAGGTGACATGTGTCTTATTTTGTCAGGAAATGTAAATTATATTCAATTAAAAAATACACACAAAAGCGGTAACATGTCACTTTTGAGAAGCTGGAATCCAAAAGGACAACATTGATTGTTGATTGTTTGCTTTTCTGCCACTGAACTCATTGATAGATTGATTTATTGCCTCAGCATGTATAGGTCACATTGACAGGCCGCCAGTAATAAGAGGCTGAATCTGATGCCCCCGAGCACTGTGTTAGTGTGTGAGAGACAGACGACCCTCAGTGTTGCTGCTGTGTGGTGTCAGAGAGCACATGTGTGTGACAGGTGTGTGTGTGTTCAGTCACACCTGAGCTTCTTTTTTCTTACCTGGTTTCACTACATCATTTATAATACACGTCTCTTTCTCTCCCTGTGTGTGTGTGTGTGTTTCTCCGTCTCTGTCTCTCCCTGTTTCCTGTGCTTTGTTTCAAGGCTGAGGCTTGCGTCACACATTCCACTTGGCATATGAAGCCCTTATCCTGTTTAGAGCCTAGAGAGAGAGAGAGAGAAAGAAAGAAGGGAGGAGAGAGGGATGTGGATGTGGGGGGTGGACGGGTGGAATGAGGGCGACCTCTCTCTGCCTCTTTGTCTTACTTTACACTCTTCAATCTCTCTGGAAAACTTAAAAAAAAGAGATGTCCTCTCTTATTTTTTATTCATATTTATTTGTTTCTCATTAGAGAAACACCCCACCCACCCCTACGCCTTTTCTCCTGAATCAACATGCTGATGTTATCTGGTGGAACAAAATGCACACACACACACACACACACACACACACACACACACACACACACACACACACACACACACAAACACACACACAGCTCAAAGTGCATGTCCGAGGGAACATTAGGGCTAAACATTAAGCTCCTGGATGCTGAATAGTTCTCCATTAGAAGTTAAGGGAACGAGGACGCCGTGGTCAACAGACAGCCATAAAAAGCTGTAACTCGTTAAACAGCTTCACATGCACGCGCACACACACACACACACACACACACACACCGCTCTTAAACCACTGGATTGAGCCACTGTGACTGTGTGTGTAGCTCTTTCTTACCCCCCCAACCCCTCCCCATGTTTGAGGTTCATTGAAGTTTTGTCATATTTTGGTTGAAAACCCCACTTCGTTTTCTTCCCCGTTTTCTGTCTCTGTTCTTTCCACTTCCATTTTGACATAGTTTGGTCAGAGCCGCTGTTTTCTTTGCCCTTTCTCTCCTTCTATTACCCCCCCTCCTCTCTTTCTCCTCTCATTCTTCGGTTAGGGAGGTGCAATGTGTGTGTGTGTGGAGGGGGGGTGTCAGACAGGAAACCGCAGGCCCCCTGCAGCAGCAGCGCCCCCCATTTGGCTTCACTCTCCTTCTCCTCTTCCTCCTCCTCCTCTTCTTTACACCCCCCGACCCATCACGCAGTGTGGAAATAATAACAGTCAGACTAAACTCTGAGGGCTTCCGCTTCTCCCTCTCCTCCTCTCTGGCAGCCTTGCTCCTTCTCTCTGTCCTCAGTTGTCTGGAAAGCCTCAAAACTTTGCTCTCTTTGACAAGTACGGCTTGACGTGTGTGCACATGTGTGTCAGTGTTTGAGCCTTATGTCAACTCCAGTGTGTCCTTTTTAAATGTGCTTTCGTGTGGATGTGTGTGTGTGAGATGATGGATCCTGTTTCCTCTCCCCCGCTGACGGCCCCCTCTGGCTTCCCCCCGAGGTCTGCAGGCCTGCAGCCCCACAGTCTGCTGGAGAGGACCGGAGAGGGGCTACGTGTTTGTGTGTAAGGATTGTAAAAGGATGAGAGGAGTGGGCTGGCAGCTCAGACGAGGGGAATAGGAAGCCAAAATAAGAGGATAGGGGGCCCTTAAAGTGAGAGGAGTCAAAGTCGGAGCATGCGAGGCGTTATCAGGGGAGTTGGGAGTAGGAAGTGAGGTAAGGGGTTGAAATTAGGGAGCAGGGAGGTATATTAAGGGGAGGGGGGGCGAGTGAGTTTAGGGCAACAGAAGGAAGAATCAGAGGTGAGGTCAGAAAAAGGAAAAGTTAAATGCTGGAACATTAGCTCGTCACCTTGATGAGTCACGTTAACTAATTGGGGTGTTAACTTAAGTAAAGAATAATTAGCGCGTTCCCTGAGGGATGGGAATAGGTAACAAGGTGTGAGTCAAGCCACAGTACGAACATGACGTTCCACACTGGGAACGGTCATGTGTGCCAACACTCGACTGCCGTGTGAGTCAGGCCGTTTGGGATCAGAGTGACAGTCGTGGGGTGACACAGTGCGGGGCTAAAGCCGGGCATACACTGTACGATCCTTAGCCCGTTTCTGGCCCCAATTTTTAGCCGCACGACTCGTTTTAGAGTCGGACCGAATGTCTGCTTCGTCGGGCGTCGTTTGCCGTGCAGTGTACTGGGGGGACCGAGGGCCGATTAACTCCCCCTGACCGGCCGTCGGACAGTCGGATGAATTTCTGACATGTCCGAATTTTTGATCGTGCGTCCACCGGCTCTCTTGAAGCAGAGCCACGAGCCGATTCCCCAACATCAGCGCCTTATTTCCACTTTTCTTACAGTAATGAGAGCGTAGCTATCAAGATAACAATGTACGATAGATGTAATAAAACGTAGCTAGCTTACCTCCAATTCTCTCTGCAATATGGACAAGCCATACTGTCCACGTCTTCCTCGCCACCTGCGAGTCCTCTTGTTTTTTAGACGTTTCAGTAGACATGATGGCACAGATGATCAAGGCAGCATGTTAGCATTGTGACTCATACAGACCTCTGCAAGCAAACAAACTTTACTTGCCTCTGAGCTTTCATACTGATCTTTATTGACAACTGTCAACAGCCAGAACGGCCCACAGGAGCCGACGGGACGTGTTTTTTATCTTTCTATTTTATGCGTACAGTGTGAGCACATAAATCGTGAGCTTTGGCTTTGCATCGCCAACGATCTACTCGTACAGTAGGAATAGGAATTACACAACATTTCTAAAATCGTACAGTGTATGCCCAGCTTTACATGAGGTGTGACTGACGAGGTAGAAAGAGAAAAGGCACGAAAAAGAGTCCGAAGCAGGGAACTGAAGGCTGTGAGTGTGTGTGTGTGTGTGTGTGTGTGTGTGTGTGTGTTGCGGCGTGTTCTTGGACAAAGCTGTTGTCTGGAGGTTTCTGGTCTCTCTGGTGATCTCATCATCTCCAGCCTGTTGCCATTAGAGGGTGTGTGTGTGTGCAGCCCCGTTTGTGTCTGTGCGAGCATGTGTGCGTGTCTGTAATAATGTAGTCCTTTAGTGATTTAGTGTGTGTATTCTGTTGAGCTAGCAGAAACTTGGTGTGCGGCTGCGAGTGTGTACAAGTATGTGTGTGTGTGTGTGTGGTTGAGTCAGTAGCCAGCGACTCCAAGCCACAATATTTTCCCCTTCAGTCATGTTGTTTTATATCATTCATAGAGAGGGAGAGAGAAAGAGTGCGGGGTGGTGTGTGTGCGGTTCAGATAAATACAGTAGTAAAGATGTGAGTGATCACTGAGGAGTGAAGAAGAGGAAGATCTGGAGAGAGAGAGAGAGAGAGAAGTAGGAAGTGTTTGCTGAGTGGGTTGGGGTTGAGTACACAGTAGCTTCACTGACCTAGACGGACAATATTTGCAGACCACACTTGACATGCACAAACACACGCCCACATGTAGAGAAAATACTCCCCAACAACTCCAGGTGTACGGCTACTTATTTACTAAAAAGGTGCAGCAGCACACGTTGGTTCCTTCACGTCACAGTTTGTGTGCGTCCTGTGATTTTTTTTTTATGTCTGCAGTACCTGGAAAGGCTCCGATGGAGCAGAGGTGCAACAGCTGTCTGGGTTTCTAGCTCGCAGGAAGAGGTTGTTGTCCAACATCCAATCCGTTATAAAACTGTCGGAGAGGATCACTGCATTTGCATAATCAGTCAGTCTGTAGATTATTTTCTTGATTAAATATATTAATCGTTTGGTCTATAATGTCCAAAATAAATAATGAAAATGTCCATTACAGTTTCCTGTAACGTCTTCAAATATCTTGTTTTGAAGGACCAACATTTCAAAACCCAAAGAGATTCAGGCCTGTTGGTTGGGGGGAGGTGAAATTCCTGGTCGAACTGCATGACGGTCATCACTCTGCTGTCATCAACTGTCTCTTTACATGCATAAATGAGGAAAGGGAAGTTGTTCAGGTTTATGTCCATCGCCCTTCTGAGAGCTCCAAACCTCACCTTCAATCGCCCAAAAGCACATTCAATCACCATTCAGCCTCGACATGATTAATGTGTTCCCTGTTTTTGCCTCCTGTGACTGTAACATTTTTCAAATGTAAAGTAGTAATAAGCCCGAGCAGCGCTAACAAAACGTTAAAAAGCTGGTAGTCCGCCATCTTTGTTATTGTTTCTGGGCTCATCACACAAAGCAACAATTGACATGCACGAAATGAGGAAAGGATGTTCGCAAAAATATCCGTTTTTGTGACCCAAAACTCTGTTTGCGTGTGGACGAGAGCCCAAAACTTAGAGGAAAATATCCTTTTTTTAAATATCTGTATACGTGTAGTCAGGGCCTCAATAACCGTCACACAAGACAAAGAAAAGCTGCAAATCCTCACAATTAGGAGAAACATAAAAGTTTGGTATTTTTGCTTGGAAAAATGACAAAGGATTTATCAAAATAGTTGCCGCTGATTAATTTTCTGTCAACCCGACTCGTCGTTGAACCATCGCAGCTGTAAATGCAACACTGATTCGTACACAAATCAACAAGCTCCAGCTGCAGATTGTCGTCTCTCTCCCGAGGCCTCTATGGTTCGTGGAGGTGCACTGAGGCACACGCTGCGCCGCTAAATTAAATTTCTTTCCTGTGATTGTCTAAACTTTCAGTGTCTCATTGTATTTATTCCGTTATGACACACCCCGAGGGAAAGTTTTATCTTTTTTTCACAGGGACGGTTTCCCCTCTCACCATCCTGCTGTCACATGTTGCCTGATAACCTCTGTTCATTTCCCCGTGTGGTAAACCCAAACCACCTGGCATACACCTCCATGCAGATTAATGGAAAACATTATCTGCTGCTGCTATGTGACCCAGATCTCTGTCACCGTCACCCAAATTGCCCCAATGACACGCAGATTTTCCCAGGCTCCATGATTTATGCCTGTCAAAAGGATTACTGCATGACAGGTGAACACTGAGGGGAATGGTATGTTCCCATTTTCTTTGTAGGATTTTAATTTCGCCTACTAATTGTGGCAATTTCTTGAATGCACATGAACACACATGCGGACATGCTGTAAAGGCACAAATGGGTGTTCCCAGGCAGACACATGTAACTGTAAATCTCCCTCCAGCTGAGCCCAGCCCTGCAGTGACAGGCTAATTTGCATTTAGTGTGTTTCAGAGTTGAAAGGAGTCACTCAGGGCTGAGTCCATAAATGCATGTTTGCTTTTGATGGGTGTTGTTTGTTGTTTTAGATGCACAGAACTTATTGAACTGGCTTGTGTGACGCTTGTGTGAACTGGCAAAGTCACACATTTTCTGTTTATCAGGCAACAGATTCTCTACAAGGGAATAGATGTTTTGGTCATTTTCAGATCAGTTCTACACATTTTCTAATCTGGGAAACCACCTTTGGGAAAGAGATTATTATGAGTTATAGTTGTTAACAAATACATTAATAAACACTTAAATCTAGTTATAACTCCATTACAATATGTTATAAACTATATAAATATACTAAATACACTTGAAGTGAAGTGTTACTTAACATCTTTGGGGTTTTTGACTGTGGCTCAGACAAAACACTTTTAACAATTAATTGAAAAAAATAATCGTCAGATTAATCAATCATAATGGTTAGTAGCAGCCATACATGTTGAATCTTGGGCTGGAAGCTGTGATTACATAGTCTGGGCCTCTTTTCTGGTGATTTCCATCAATGACACTGTGTCCTTATTTGTAAATGTGATTAGTTGTGAGTCAGAGATATGTCTCTTGCAGTACTTTCATCACTGTTTCAGGGGGAAATAACAGGATAGATACAAGGAGTAGGGACTTTCACAACGGCTACTGATTTCTCAAACCCAAACACTCTTTTGGGCATTTTTTATTTCTTGTGTCTGCAGGGAAAATACCTATACGTTGTACTTACTGTTCACTGTTCACACACTCTTTTGTCCTTTTCCTGTTTCGTGATCTATCTGTTGCCACCTCCGTGTATGTGTGAATAGAAATGACTGCTTGACCTCTCATTGAACTACAATACAATACAAACCCAGATTAGAAAACACACCCTCACACACACACACACACACACACACAGGCCCCACCTGACTGCAGTCTCTTTGTTTCTATGGAGCCAGGCGAAGGGTGAGGCTTCGGTCGTCATGTTCACACCCTTCCTGACCCAGCGAGCGAGCATCCTGCTCTGCTATTGGTCTGCTCCCCATCTGGACTCTGTGTGTGTGTGCTAGGGCGTGATGGTCTGTGTTCTTGCCCATTTGTTAATCATTAAAGGCTAAGTTGTCTCCAGACTGTGGACTTTAATCAGGACACACACACACACAGACATGCGATCACGCTCATAAACACACTCGTCTAGGCACAAACACAGACTCATTGCAGCTGCACCTGGCCATTCAAAGCCAAGGTAACTGAAACCACCTTTGAAACCTCACACGCTTTTCATCCAAACACTTGACAGACCTTCATAGGTGGTGTGTGTGTGTGTGTTTGAAACGTGCCAGGTACTATCTATCACTGTCTAGTCTTTGACACTGGGTAGTTTTCAGCCACATCAGACCTGGAAGTGTCTCGTAGTCTCGTAAAACGGCCCGCCGTAAAGTTGTCTGTAGCGTTGTCTGACTGTCAGACGGACGAGAGAGGAAGAAGAGCTTCTGATGATAGAGAGGAGGAGAAGATGTGTAAAATCGGACGTGATTTACTGGAAGTGATGTCGACAGCGCTCACAGACACATTTCAGACACATTTCAGACACACTTCAGACACCTATACTTATCTACAGACCCTTGTCTAGTCTTCCCCTCTACTTTAGGTGGTCTACTTTTCATCACTTCTCAAAGATGTGTGTGTGTGTGTGTGTGGAGAGGAGGGGGGTGCGTACCCATTTCACTTTAAAAGTTAGATAATTTCATAAATTATTGATGGTATTGTACAGAAAAAGATGAACATAAGACAAATGAGCAGGGTCATGGACAGTTGTGGAATGTAATTAAGTACATTCACTCAAGTACTGTACTTAAATACAATTTCTACATACTTGTCACTATGCCACTTTATACCTCATTCTGTACTCTGTACTGCATTACATTTATCTGACAGCTGTAGTTACATTTCATATTAATATTTAACATACACAATATAGCACATTATTAAAGATTAAGCCAGTGCTTCCTTACCTTTTTGGCTTATGCCCCCTCACTAAAAAGTCTAGTTGAGGCCCCTCGTCTCGTGTCAGACGTCTATGAGTTGTTGGCCGTTCCATCAAAGAGACACTTCCCCTCTAAAAGCCTCACATGGTTTCGTTTAAACAACAGTTTTGAGGCCCAAAGAGGTAAAATATGGCCAATATTTCACACAAAAAGGCAAAGGTTAGGGAAAAGGCTAAAAAATAAATCCAAATTTATATAGCAGAACTATGTTTTTTCTTTTTTCCGACCACATTAATCATCTCACGACCCCTGAGATTTATCTTGTGACCCTTTGGAGGGGCCTGACCCCTAGGTTGAGAATCACTGGACCATTAGTCATAGGGGCTGAATTTCTGCAAAACAAATAACTTTTTTTTTTTTTTTACATTAAATACTTAATGTATATTTTGGTGATAATAATACGTCTGTACTTTTACTTCAGGATGGTTTTAAATGCACTTTTTAATGGAATGTTTCTTCTTCTGCACTTTTACATTTGTTCTTTATGTAAAGTGAGTACTTCTTCCACCACTGATTATGGGTCATTGCTGGTTTCCATGCTAAACCGCGCTGAACAGAAAAGTAAATGTGTTAAACAAGTGTGTAAATGTGTTTTGTATTAGATGTATGTACTGATGGCTGTATGTGTGTGTTTTATTTTGTAGGAGCCTGGCCTTTGCAGCCATGCTGATGTATGACTACCCTCTGAAGACAGACATGGAGACGGTAAGGCATGTGTGTGTGTTTGTGTGCGTTTTTGTGCTCCCCATCATGCCCAAACATGTTTTGATGCCATAGAGTAACTCTGACCTACACACACACTTCCACACAGCTACACACACTCCTGCTACGTGTCTAGACAGACTGGTTCCCACATTCCAGCTCTTCCTGGACAAACAGGCTGCTGTACAGTGGACATTTGCATACAATGAAAACAAACACTACCAGGCAGAGGGCTAATGAACACACACACACATACACACACACACACACACACACACACACTGTACTCTGAGACATAACAGTCATCCGCAAAAAGAGCTGTGTTTAAAGTTTCTGGCTGGCTGTGGTTGTTTGTGTGGCAGAAACATGTTTTCCGTGTTATTCAACGCTGAACGGAAATTTTTAACAGCTCTTTTGTCCCTCTTCCTTCTTCTGCATCCTCTCTTTCTTTCTCTCTCTTGCAGTCATTCTACTCTTCGTTAGTGAAAACCCCGGAGCCGTACGGAGTGATCTTCTCCCATCCCACCCACATCTACCACCCCACGCACATGCACGCCTTCACCCAGCCCCCCCACTCCCCCAGCAACCTCACACACACCCAGCTGGAGCCCGTGGACCTGTCAGTCAGCAAACGTTCCTCCTCCTCCTCTTCCTCCTCCTCTCCTCCCTGCTCCTCCGCCTCCTCCCCGGCCTCCTCGCGAAGCTCCCCGCCGTCCCCCTACAGCACGGCGAGCCGCGCATCCCCCCGCTGCTCCACACCGCACTCCCAGCTGCGCTCCTCGCCCTCCCAAGCTCTCCCGCCGCCCACTGCCTCACTCCAGTACCCCACCATGGTGGCTCCTCTGATCAGCTCGGGATCCGGAGTCATCCAGGGGTCAGGGGTCATGGTGTCTCCGGTCATGGTGCCTCTGTCTGTCCTCTACCCCTCGCCTCTCCACCTGCATCAGTCGATAATGGTGAGCCAGACTATCGCCAGCGACGACGACCACCACCATCGAAGCAGGGAGCACAAGACAGGTGATTTATTGTGATATTTATTTCAATTTGAGCTTTATTATGCTGTATGTGGCTAAAGTGTTCTAAAAAAATGCAAATGAAACAAACTATAATTGTTAATTTACAAAAAAAAAAAACAAGTGTAACAACGGCATTATAAGAACAACAACAGGAAATAATTAGAGGATCATAACAATTAAACATCAGTGTACGGGTGCTGGCTAGCTTTTTCTCTAAATAAAAAATAATAGGATGATTTGTGAGGAAAAAAAAAACGTTCTCCTTCAATGAACAGACCTTTTTCAGAAAATGAGGAAGTGCTTTTCATTTCCTCTGAATTTAGAATATCAATTTCAGCAGATTTTTGTTTCTTATAGGGAAGCCATATCTTTTTGTTCTGTTTTCTGTGGTCTGATGGAGGTCACAGAGGTCACCGTCACTGAATCTCCTACAGTATATTTGATACACACACAGATGCAAACATAACTGGCAGATACATTTTGATAATAGTTTGTTTGCAAAAGCATTCTGTAGTAGCATAAACACAAAATAAAACATGCTGTTAGCATGGCTAAATATATTTTACATCTGAGAGACAAATAAAAAAACAGAAAGTGAAAGGAAAAATACTTCACTGACCTGTCCTTGCAGATTTAATCTTAATTTGATGTATAAAATATGAACAGTATGTTAATGTGAATAAATCCTGACCATACTGACCAGCCATTTTTATCTCCCCAGTTCACTGCGGCGACGCCTATGACCTGCACAAGCCAATCAAAACAGAGCCGCGCTCCGAGCTCTCTCATGACCTCCACAGCAGCCACGAGATGAAATCATCAGTCATCAGGATACCGCACGAATACGGGTGAGACTAAGACACTGTCACACATGTTGAAAGAAGCACCAAACGTTTCATAAGTTTCACCGTCTGCTGCGGCGCTTCCTCTTTAACGTTATATGGAAGTCGCGTTCAGAGGCTTCGACCGGATCGTCTCTGTTCCTGTTGTGATCTTTATAAAAGTCAGGTGCAGCCCCAAGACGGACGAGACATTTTTAGCACAGAATACTTTTTTTTTTTTTTTTGCAAGCACATAAATTCTGATTTGTAGCGAAGAATAATTAAACTTGTGCTCAGTACATTTATTACTTGTATCAACATGAGCACACAATAATAACTTCTCCCTGCTCTGCATGCTCTTATTCACACATTCTCTCAACATTAGAGCTGCAACGATTAATCTATTAATTGCCAACTATTTTGATAATCCCAAAAAAATCAGAAATTCTCTGATTTGAGCGTCTTAAATGTGAATATCTTCTGGTTTCTTTACTCCTCTATGACCGTAAACTGAATATCTTTGAGTTTTGGACAAAACAACACATCTGAGGACGTCATCTTGAGCTTTGGGAAACATTGATTGACATTTTTTTTAACCATTTTCTGACATTTTAATGGACAAAAAATCGATTAATGGAGAAAATGATCGACAGATTAATCGACAATGAAAATAACGATTAGTTGCAGCCTCAATATGACAGGATTTCCAGAGTAAGACATTTATAATTGGCTACTTCAGTCCGATCGCTGGAAGTGTTATTGGTCACTAGGGAAGTAGGGGAGCATAAGTGTAATTTTATACGCAGAAAAAACTTTATTTGTGCTCATAATGTCTCATGTCGTACTCAGCACTGGGACACAAATATAACGCCGTACATTTCCTGTCAACTCTCTGCTGTCTTCTATCTAATAAATGCAAAAAAATGCCCCAAAAATAGTCTCCCCAAGCTCCGTTTCCTCTTGTTGTTGCGGGAATGTAGTTGAGCGGAAATCAACTAAAAGACACTTGAAGATGACACAGGACCAGTAACACAACAACTGTCATGACCGACACATGAACACACTGACTGTAATGTGTTTTGGGTGTGTCAGATCCGCCTCATTCCACCATGGCGTCTTTTTATTCTCCTGTTTCCTGTCTCCTTTCTCGGCAGCCACACCTCTCATCACAGCTCCTTATCGCCTTCTATTCAGCCACATATCTTGATCTTGTCAGCCTCCACCTCTTTTCCCATCTCTCCTTTCTTCCTCCCCCTCCCTCCTTCCTCGCTTGGCACTTCCTGTATTTTTTAGCGCTCATTGTCTGGCATCTCCCACTCCTTCTTCCCCTCCTCTCCTTCCTGTTTCCTCCTCCTGCTCCTCCTCCTCCTCCTCCTCCTCCTCACCTCCCATCGTCATCTGTTTTGGTTCCCAGTCTTCTTCCACAAAAAATAACGGCTTTTCCTCACAGAAATAATTGCATGTCTGTTGTGTGTGTAATAGTGAGGGAATGCTGCCAGTTAGTTCTTGCTTCCTTAACTGTAGTTGTCGGGGCGGTTGCCATCACAGGCCGCCGTCGCCCTCGATGACCGTGAAATAATTGGACTCTTAAGGGAAAAATAGTGGGTGTGTCTTCATCTGTCATCACCTCTCATCCAAAACACATGAACAATGTAAATATACTGTATGTATACGGAAAATAGGTCACGTTCGCTCATTATGTATAATAATGATGGGTTGACCCAAGTGTGTGTGTGTGTCGCGGGGGATTTTTTGCACATTCCTTTACGCAGAACTGATCTGTGAGGGATTCGTATTTCAACACTCGACACCTGCTCTCAACTGCCACTTACACACACCCACCCACACACACACACACACACACTCACATGCACGCACACTCTTAAATGATAGTGTGGAAAGACATCTCCCTCTTGTTTTTGACTCTAAAACACTTGAAAATGTCGGTTTTCTCCTCTTTCTTTTGATTCTATTATCGTTTGATGGGCTTTAACATTGCACAGAAAATCTCTCACAAAGCTTTCACACTCAAGACGCAGAGTATTAGAAACGTAATCTTCTTGTATGTCCGCATTTATGTCATTAAATTCCAGCGAATGAATCGTTGAATGGTTAAATGAAAACATGAGAGGGTTGACAGGACAAAGCAAAGGCGTGGTGGACTGGGAAAAGGCGGGAGGTGTTTTTCAACTTCCTGACGGGTAGAAGTTGTTATTGCATCGGAGAGTCGCTGCAACCGAATTAAACTTGCATTAGATTAGATTTCAACATCATGAAGGACATGGCTGTTACTGTACAGACACCGGCGCCCTCTCCTGGTCAAATCAGATGAAGCAAGGAACTCTAACAAATACTCTCCTCTCTGTGTCTCTCTTAGGTGTAACAACCCTTCGGTAATAGTTCACTCGGGCGCCAAGCATCCTCTCCCTGCCGAGTCTCCTGACACGCTGAAAAAGAGGAGAATTCACCGCTGCGACTTCAACGGCTGCAACAAAGTGTACACCAAGAGCTCCCACCTCAAAGCACACCGCAGGACACACACCGGTAAGAGTCTTGATTCACACACACACAGGCTGCACTTTAAACATTTATATCGGTGCCAATTAGGCGGAGGGTCTGAGGGTCCTCCCCAGGTAACTTTTGGGTGTCAAACACTTAATTTCCTGCATTCTATTGATTTTTTTGTGTACCAATTTCGGCCTTTTCTGCATCAACTTATGGTAAAAATGTCTTTATTTATTTAAAGGAAAACACAAAATTGAGGCACCAGGTGACAACTCAAAATATAACAAATTTATAATGGAATATAATACAGAAAAGGCTCTCAAAAAATGGTCTCACTACAATGAAATGGCTACTATGGGAACTAACATCATCACATGAATACAACTGGGCTCATTGGATCCACAAGAGTGTCAGCTTTACAGTGATACCCAATTTATGTAATTCCAAGACTGTTTAGGGACCCCAGTATGCAGAAATATTCAAATACACCATTTTAGAATAGGTGAAAATAAAACATTTATACTGCATACAAAACACTGCATGTGATTATCATAAAGTGGGCATGTCTGTGTAGGGGAAACTTGTAGGTACCCATAGAAACCATTTTTATTCACATATCTTGAGGTCAGAGGTCAAGTTTTTCCTCGCCAAAATTTAGCGTAAGTTTGGAGAGTTATTTAACCTCCTTCTCGACAAGCTAGTATGGCACGGTTGGATGCATGAACCAATGGATTCCTTAGGTTTTCTAGCTTCATATGATACCAACATATCATCACTCTAGCTTTAAAACTGAGTCTGCTACAGCCTTTTAATGACAGTAATGTCGGCGCTCTCAGAGGGTTTGATTATTATTTTTTAGGGGTGCTGATCCTCTTCTCATTTTTTCTCCCTATGTGCAGGTGAGAAACCCTACAAGTGCATGTGGGAAGGCTGCACGTGGAAGTTCGCCCGTTCAGACGAGCTGACGAGACACTTCCGCAAGCACACAGGAGTCAAACCGTTCCAGTGCCCCGACTGTGAGCGCAGCTTCTCCCGCTCTGACCACCTGGCTTTGCACAAGAAACGCCACCTCCTGGTGTGAAACCCTCTGAAACCGAGCAGCTTGAAAGAAGCCCGGTGCTGGTTTCAACATTGGACTGTACCACTTTGACTTTGGGGGGGATTTTTAAAGAGTTGGCCTTACACGTTGGACTCCGACAGGGAGTTGGGGAAATGTTCCTCAGGGTGCAAGTTTTGACCCTTTCACCTCATTAGCCTGAAATTAGCTGGTGTCAGCTTATTAATCATGTAACCGTCACACCATCCTGCAGATGTATCATCAGCTCCTTTTGACATTATAATAGAAATAGACCTCTGATCAGCTGTGGGAGGTCTGGACACTTTTTTAAAAAGAAGCTGCATCATCTCAGCTGGCCTGAGAGCAAACAGCATGCTCAAGCTTCTTTTTTTACAACATCGGCTCTCATTTCTCTGCATGCATTCAAGTAAAGATTGTGGACTTAAACACACACATGTTATTTGCTAGCGATGCCAAAATAATGTGAAACTCCAGAATGTATCATATCACACCTACTGTGCATCCATCGTGTCATACATCCTTCAGCTTTCTTTCATTAGCGCAGCTACCTGTGACATAACGCTAATGCAAACTCCTCAGTCATGGATCGCCACATTATCATACCACACACCTCATCTGCCTCTACTAGCTTATATCATGAAGTGACTTAAAACAAACAAACAGGTAGCTATTATTCGCTTTCTCTTTGTACATACATGCACATGTTTAACGGCACACACAGCAAGAAAACATGCACTTAATAAAAGCAGCCTCGGTCTGGTGTGCTTTTTGGTATTTGGGTTGGGAAAAAAAAAGGGGGACACTGGGTCTCGTTCGTTGTCGGAATGAAGTGTTTTTTTATGTTTTCATTCAGAAATGTGAAAGTTGCTGCACAGGGGCATTATTGTGTTAGTGAGGAAAAGACACCACTTGGTTGGTTTAAGGGTAGAAGCAATGATATGTCAAGTTTATGCATCTATATGAACTATTGTATGGTTTGTGATGTGACACAGTGGTAGCCTTTTTTTATTGTATGACACATTTATATGGGAAAAATACAAAGTGCAAAGCAGGGATATTTGCTCTTTCATTTTTTTTTTTCGGGAGCAGATGAGTTTTATTCCAGCCCGCCACACAGGATATTTAATTTGAAAGAAAATAACATTTAATTCAGCAGTTTTCTTAAAGAGGACCTATTATGCTTTTTCCCTTTCCTTTAGTGTGTTTCGTAGTTTTTTGTTCATTTAAAAGTTCTGCAAAGTTACAACGTCCACGCCAAAGGGAGTTTCTCTCCTCCGCAGAAACACTGCTCCTGAACTGCCTGAAACATCGTGATTGAAGTCCCGCTTTTTCTTCCGTAACATGGTGATGTCACCAAGTAACACATTTTTGGCACGTCCCCAAACAAAGCCAGTTAGAGCGGAGCTGGAGAAGTACTTTCTTTTTTTTACATTAAATCATGTAAACATGTTCTAATAGAAAGTATGATCCTGAAAATAAGCATAATAGGTCCTCTTTAATAGAAGGTCATAAGATATATTCTTTAACTTCACCATCACAATTTTAGAGCACAACGTTTTGTTTTTACAGCTTCTGGAGAAGAAAACCGTTTTGTTCATAGCGTCTTTGTACATGTCTCCAATGTGCACTTTATATAAAACATTCCCAAAGCCAAACATTTTCTAATCAAAACAGTTTTTCTATCAAACATCTGCTGGTCAGTTTGATCAGAAACATTTAACAGCTTTGTCATTTTCTAATCATGTAATGCCAGAAGAAAATGTACACACACAAACACACCGAATGTAGCAGCTCAACTGATCTGCATTTTACCCCTGGATATTCTTTTGCGGTTTTTGCTTGTACATGTTTTTATATTTCTGCAAATATAAGTTGTAATATATATATATTTTATAATTGATTATTAGACTGAAAGGGCAATTAAAGGTTTTTATTAAGCATGATTTTGATACTCTCATAATAATGGATATTATACATTTCTATAATGTTCTGTCTATAATAAACCCTATCTCTTTTTTAATCTAAACGTTGGCAATTCAAAGGGAACATGTTAAACTGTGAACGTATAACTGTACAGGTCTATCTGCAATTTTGCATTTATTTTAAGACAGAATATTCATACCACTTAATAAACTTATTGATAATATTTGCAAAATGGAGTGCTGTGTCATAAATTTTGTCTGTGTTTGTTTGTGCTGAAACTATTAATGGAGGTGTTAGTAGATTAGTTGATTAAGCAAACATTTGCTGGTACTAGCTTCTCAAATTTTATTATTTCCCCTTTTTCTCAGTTTCATATCATTAAAACTTAAATATATTTGGGTTTTGCTCTGACTTTAGCTTCAACTTCAATTTATTTAAGGTGCAAAATCACCAATTATTTGAGTCTTTGTCCTATGTATTATATGTAAAACATATGTATATATATCAAAACCTAATAATATAATATAAATAACGGTAATAATCTCAGCACACTTCACAAGTTTTAAAAACACACACACACACACACACATACATTCTCACACAGGCAGTATCATCACCTTTATAATAATATTAGAATAATTAATTCAACAGCAAAAACAGAATCGAGGTTATTAGTTGTAGTCTCTTTTTAAAATTGTAATATGATGTGATTTTTCACTATTTTATGACATTTTAAAGACCTAACTTTAATTGATCACTCAATAAATACAGTTAGATGTAGCCTTTGTATGTATGTTTTGTGGCTGTGATTATACAGCATTATGAGACTCGAATTGCATATCATAACGCAATTATTTGGCTTATTTCATCAGTATGTCACCAAAAAGCAACTTGATATGAACAATTTATAATATCTATGAACAATTTATATATTTTTTGGCATTGTGTATGTCTTTTTTAATATTGTGTGTACCATTTTTATATTCAATATTTGCACTCTTTTCCTATATCCCACTGGATAAAGTTATATTTGAAGTGTATTTTCTAGAAAAAAAGGTGGGCTCGTCCGGGATTTGAACCCGGGACCTCTCGCACCCTAAGCGAGAATCATACCCCTAGACCAACGAGCCGCGGTGCTCATGTGGTGAAATATAGCCTATTTAAACTGTAACTAATCCGGAAAATCTGTGTGTTTTAACAGCTTTTCATCTATAATAATATACAATAAGACTTGTTGTTAAGCTTTTGGACTCGAAATGCAACAAAACAAAGACACATCAACTGTATTTCCTACACAAATATACGTTTCAGGCAAAGCGAAATGACTCACTTCTTCTCACTTCCGTGTTCGCTCCCGTGTCTACAGGTCAGGAGCCGTCAGCGGGCGACAGGAGCAGCAGCACTTCAGCGAAGCAGCAGGATGAATTTTCTTTGTTGGGGCAAACAAATTGTCAAATAGGCAAAAAAAAAATAATAATCTGTCTGGAGCCGCAAAACATTTGATCATTGTAATGAAGGTAACACAGTTTATAGTCTAAGTATATAGTATATAAGTCTAATGAAGTGAGGGCCAAAGAGCAAATGTAATGCAATGTAATGTAATGCTACATTGAGGGAAAAAACATCTGAGATTTACAGAATAAAGTCATAATATTACAAGAAAAAAGTTGTAATATTATGAGAATAAAGTCATAACTTTACGGGAAAAAGTCGTAATATTACAAGAATAAAGTCATAACTTTACGAGAAAAAAGTTGTAATATTATGAGAATAAAGTCTTAATATTATGAGAATAAAGTCATAGCTTTATGAGAAAAAAAATCGTAATATTACGAGAAAAAAAGTCATAACTTTACAAGAAAAGAAGTCATAATATTACGAGAAAAAAAAGTCATAACTTTACGAGACAAAAAGTCGTAATATTAAGAGAATAAAGTCATAGGTTTACGAGAAAAAAAGAAAATAACACATAAAATTACTAATTTATAATATTACGACTTTATTCTCGAAATCTCAGATTTACTTTTTTTCCTCAACGTCGTACCGTCGTACCATAGACCTACAACAATGATAAATAAAAAAGAAAATGTAAACAAAAAAACTATTATTCAATTCCACTAATTTAAAAAAAAAAAAAAATCCACAGGGAGCCACTGGAGAGGAGCTAAAGAGCCACATGGCCCCTGGGCTATGCTAAAGGTCAGTCGTTCCAGAGACAGTGAACTATCTTGTGTGGTTGATACTCTTCGGTGGAGTCAGCTGCCGGCCTGCCGACGTGGCTGCGGAAGAGAAGAGGAGCTGCAGGCTGGCTGACACCAAACAACCGGGTGAGCTGCACTGTCACTTTCAACACAAACAACACTGTCTTTATAGCTTTATAACTCTTCTTCTTCTGCCAACAAACAACCGGAACACACAAACGGGCAATAAGAAGTTTTATTAATTAGTTTAACTGTTGAAAATGTGTTTGTGTAGACTCTTTAGAAAGACCCCAAACATGAGAATAATAACAGCCTGACTGTCATATTGGCTTTCACACTGAACAGTGGTCATTGTTCTGTATGTTGTCATTATGTAATACTGTGTTCAAAGAGTGTTAAAGAGAAGCAGAAGACACATTAATGTTATCAATATGAAAGTCTACAGTGTGTTCTCTACAGACTGTCTATGGGTTAACTATATCATAATTATTAATACTCCATATAAAAAAGGAAATATTGTCACATTTATTTATTTATTTATTTGCACGTATATAAAACTGCACAAAATCCAGTCAATGAAAAAAAAAAAGAAATGTGTCAGGAGAGGTCAAGAAGCCCAGGAAAAAAAAAAACAATAACAAAAAAGGAAGAAAGATCTTAACCAACATAATTTTAAAAATACAACAAAAGTTAACAACAAGAAGTACACAAAATGTGCAGAAAAACTTAACCAAACAGTTGAAAACAATCCAATAAAAACGAATGAAATACACACAAAAAACAGTACAGAAGAAAAGATTTTGGTGGTTTGGTGAATACAGTTTGTGAGAGATAATAACTAATTGTGTTAAAGGTCCCATATTGTAAAAAAAAAAGTGAGATTTATATTTATTTTATATTATAAAGCAGGTTTAGGTGATATATAAATACTGTGAAAGTATCAAAACACTCAATCCACAGAGAAATACACACAGCCCGTATTCAGAAACTGTGCTTTTGACACAAGCCGTTTGTGATGTCACAAATCTACAATATTTTAGACCATTTCACAGTTTTAAACGTAAACATTGGAAATGTGCCCCAGTTTATTTCCTGTTACAGTGTATGTGAATTACATCAGCTGACAGGAAGTAAACATGGACCCAAGCTGTTGCCTAGCAACGCAATTCCATTGCCATTCCGTTGAAATGCGCTTAAACGGAGTGTTTCAGAAAGATGGTGTATACAGGTGTATTCAGACAGACAGTATGAGAAAAATAATGTTTTTTTTTAACATTAAAGAATGTAAACATGTTATAGTAGAAACCTAAAATACAAGCATGAACCTGAAAATGAGCATGATATGGGACCTTTAAATGACATTTTGCTGCCAGGAATCAAACCTCACAGTGTTTGACTTTAATAATGTGGATGCATGTTCAGCAAGTGACCACCAGATGGTAACGTTGAACCACAAAGCGATAATCAATGATGTTTCTTGTCCCAGTTCATTACATTATCAAGCAATTAGCAAACTAAATGAAATCTAATTTGATTTTATTATGTTTGGACAAGCTCTTACATTATCCAACAGTTGCCACATATTCCACATTCGTGTAGGATATTAATAAAGAAGCACAGATCAACACTTTCTCAGCTAAAACCACTAAAATCAGATATCTCTTCTCCTCCAGATCACCATGTCCCAGACTGACGCAGACCCCTTTGCTGACCTCATCACCCCTCCACACACCCAGACACCTCACACAGACCCTGACCCCTTTCAGGATGTCCCAGCAGCCTTTGCACCGCCCTCAGCTCCTCTGCAGCCTCCTCTGATCCCTGACAGTTTCAACCTCCCTCCGTCCACCACCTCAGAGGAGACGACCACGAAGGTTGCTTCAGAGAACCAACCAGAGGCTGCCACTGAGGGTCAGGAGATCATATGTGACCAACCGGTGAGCCTGGAGCCGGACGCTGAGGCGGCAGAGGAGGATGTGGAGGTTTGTCACACTAGTTTCTTCTTTTTTTTTTTTATAATTTTCTTTTAATTGATTTTTTAGAGAACAGAAACTGCATAAATAAATTTACTCCACATGAACACTTTTACCTTTCGAGCATGAAAATTATAAAAATAATAGTAATAATAAAAATACTACTAATAAAACAATGAATGAATAAATAGAATAATAAGAAGAAGATGTAAAATACAAAATTGTCGCACAAAATTTCTTGACATACATAAATCTGATAATTATATATTGTGCGATTTTTTTTTTTTTTTTTTACATAAACACATAATCAAACATTTTAGACATGGATCCCTTACATTAGCGAATTGTGATTTTACAATTAACAATATTAAATCTTCACTGCTCTCTAGAGGACTAACCATAATGATGTCACTGCATATATAATGAGGATGTTTCTAAATTATCTAAATATATTTTTGGCACTTCTGTGATGCAGTTTCTTGTTACGGATCGATTGACATAGTTAATGATACCAACTTATCTGCAATATGCTAATATCAACTGTTATATATTAGCCTGAGCGAGTCTAGGGCTTTATCAGAGCTTTGAACTCTCCCAGGGAGACTAAATCATAAACAGGGCGCAAAATAGGAGAGAAAGCTGTTCTACTAAGTTCTGAGCAAATCCTGGGTACCTTTTGGAGCAGCCATTTAGTGGATAGTGATAGTAGTCTTATGTGATAACAGATAGTATCTTTAGATTTTAGACTGGGTGGATTGAAATAAACAAGATGTCAACTGGAGCTGTGGGGAACTGTGATTGTCATTTGTCCCTATTTAAAATTTTATAGACCAACGGATTAATCATTCTTGAAAATAATGATTAGATGCAGCACTATTTGACTTAGACAATTGAGGCTACTAAATTCAAGTATTAACTTAACCGCTGTATCTCTATCGGTTCTAAATATCATGCAGACAAAAGTAAAGTTTTCTAAATATTATTGTAATGTATTTTGTGTGTTTGTGTCTAAAGAGTTCACTTCAGGAGAAAGAAAAAGGTTGGGGAGGATGGAGCTCATGGGGAAAATCTCTTCTGAGCAGTGCCAGCTCCACAGTGGGTACGTCCTCTGTTGTTTCCTCATTCTCTGTACACACTCTGCTCTCCTGAGTCTTTACCTGATGTGTGTGTGTGTGTGCAGGTCAGAGCCTGACCTCAGTTAAAACGAAGGCAGGAGAAGCTCTGCGTCTCCACAGGACCTCAGTAGGAGAGGAGGCGCATGAAGAGGAAGTGGAGGGAGCAGAGGGGGAGGAGGAGGAGAAGAAGGAGGGAGGAGGTGAGAGTGGAGAGACGGAGCTGTCCAGCTCTGGGGAGTCTTCTGTTAGTGCTGCGGCGTCTGGCCGGGGCGTCTTCTCCACCATCACACACGCTGTGCAGAACACAGTGAGTGAACACACACACACACACACACACACACACACACACACACACAAGCTACAACATCATGTGAGGAAAACCTGCCAGTGGAGATAAAGTCACTGATTGATTTCCAATGCAAACCTGCTTAGTTCAACAATTGTTAGATGATGCAGATTTTCAGCCTTGTTTTCAGATATTGACAGTTGTTGTTACGTAGGCCTAAAGCATATATGACTAACTAACTAATAATTCATACTAAGATTTATGCTGCCTCTTCTCTTGGCCTTCTTCTGCCCTTTACGATGTATGTAGGTTCACAGCTATCCGCGAGCTAAACACGTTTATTCTACAACAAAGTTGGCGTTGGTATTAAAAAAAAATTAAAAATGTGAAAAAGTATTGGATAAAACACATTTTCAGTTTTCAATGACATTACACATGATGTAATTAGATTGACTTGGTCAAAATGATGGGCCTCCATAGTCTGCATGGGGGAGTAAACAAAAGATGCTCTTCAATATTATTTAATATGTCTGCTATGGTACTGTGTCAGTAGGGGTTGCTACTAGCAACACAACATACTATGGTTATTAAAAAATTGTCAGATAGTAAGTCGACATTTTGAGATAGTGTCTTAATAAATAAATATAAATTCTGAGATGTAAAAATTTTAAATTCATCCAAAAAAAAATAATTATCTATTTTTACTATCCCATAATGTTTACTAAGGCAAACATACGTCATCATTTTATGAGATAATTTTACCAAATTATCTAATAACTTTAACTTGGTAAGTAAAAATGTAGACTTATTATTTTCATTTATCTTGAGTATTTTTTTTTTAATTTGTATCCTTTCCGATGTCTGTCTGTCTCTCTCTCTATGTTTGTCTCTCAAGGGAAAGTCAGTGATCAGTGGAGGTTTGGATGCCTTGGAGTTCATTGGAAAGAAGACCATGATCGTTCTTGCTGAGAGTGACCCGGGTTTCAAAAAGACCAAGACCCTGATGCAGAAGACTGTATCCCTGAGTCAGGCATGTAGACATACTCTCGGAGCTCACATACAGACACTCACAGAAAACCAATACGTCTCCTCCTATCAGATAAATAATGTAAAACTTGTGGCTGCGTGGAGGGAATGATGTGGTGATTTTCAGTGGAAGTCCACGTCCTGTCATTCTCTGCAGTGGTGTTATATTAAGGTTTCCCTGTGATTTTTCAGATGTTAAAGGAAGCCAAAGAGAAAGAGCGGGCGCGTATGGGCAACCAGCCAATCAGCGCACCCACAGCTCACTACGGTATTCTGTTTGACGACTACCAGGGCTTGTCACACCTCGAGGCCTTGGAGATCCTGTCCAATGAGAGCGAGGCCAAGGTAAGGCACAAGTGTGAGGAATATAGAGTTCTTTTAAGAAACAGTTTTTTTTTATTCATATACTGCTATATCTGCTCGTAGGTCCAAGCCTTCCTATCCTCCCTGGGGGAAGAGGAGCAGGAGGAGGTGAAGAAGGAGCTGATTTTCATTAAGGACATCTTCATCAAGCGAGACGAAGGAGAGGAAGAGGAAAAAGAAGAAGAAGAAGGAGGACAGACGAAGGATAACGGTGATCTTAGTTCCCCATTACACTGTTCTACCCCCCTATGTGAGTGACCCAAACCAGCCGCTAGACCTGCTGGAGGTAGAGGCGGTCCCTGAACACTGACCCACGATCAGTTGGCTTTATTCACATTTCATGTTTGAACTCTGGCAGAGGGACATAAGCCCTGACATTAGATCAGATAATAATAATAACATGCAAATATATATAGTCCTTTAGCTCAAGCAAATCATTGTCATAGGTAACTAACATGACTGACTAACATGACTGGCTTAAACCTGCAGTAGGCTGAATGTTTTTGGCATCATTGGGCAAAAATTCCATAATAACCTTTCAGCATATTGTAATTCAAGTGTTCTGAGAAATAACTAGACTTCTGCACCTCCTCATGGCTCTGTTTTCAGGCTTTAAAAAAATCTAGCCAGTGAGGGGAGACTTTGGCCAATCACAGGTCATTTCAGAGAGAGAGAGCGAGTTCTTATTGGCTGATCAGTCAATGGAGGCAGCTGTCAATCACTCGCAAACTCTGATCAAACGGTCAAACTAGGCAACACTGATCAAATATAAATCAATATTCTGTTACTGTAATGCCTATTTCTCGTGTAAAATGTTTTCAGAAACATCTTGTAGTGTACTGTTTAGCTGTAAAATGAGGATGTTTGCTCCGGCTGGTGGGCGGTGCTTGGTATTTCCTCAACTGATCTCAACATGGCTGCTGGGTCACAAACTTTCTCATTTTACAGATAAACAGTACACTAAGAGATGTTTCTGAAAACATTTGAGGAGAGAAATAGGCATTACAGTAACAGAATATTGATTCATATTTGATCAGCGCTGCCTAGTTTGACCGTTTGATCGGAGTTTGTGAGTGATTGACAGCTGCTCAGAGACGGCAGGCTCCAGCTCGACTCTGATTGGTTGTTTTCCTCAGAGCGGTGAAATCTTGCAGATGCCGTTAAGAGCTCCGGAGGACACAGAGGCACATGATTTTTTTCAGATTACCTGTCTCATGCACTACTGTCAGGATATAGTGACCGTTTTATAATTTTTTTTTTTCATAATTGCTCCAATTCTACCCACTGCTGCTTTAACACCGTCTTGGCCGGCAACATTCAGTTTCTGGGTGTCAACACTGGGGTTTAAACTGTTCAAAGCACAGTCCTTCTTAACATTTACCTTGTGTTGGTTAAAAAGTTTTCAAAAATCCAGTTTCCCACAGAAATTACAGTGTTTTCTCAAAAAATATTATCTGATTCAATGTCAACAAACACAAATTAGTTTTCCTGTTTGCAAAAGCCTGGAAAAAACCTCAGGACCTCATGGGACCTGGTGTTGGAGGCGTTTTATTCCTGATCTGTTGTCGTTGTCTCTGTTAAAGAAGAAGAAAATGTTCTGCCAAAGTGTCGAGGGGAAGTCATGTGATGCCAAGTTTTGGTTTTATCATATCTCACCAGCCACTTGTCACTTGACATTTTAAAAACTATATGTAAACTTGTACTGTGCGACAGGCGCCCTCAGGCGATGTCACAGCAGTGCAGAGCTCAAAGCCGACAGGTGTCCCTTCACCTGGAGGGTTTTAACACGGAGCCTGATCCAGTGTTGGTGTTCAGGGGCCACCGACACGTTCACACCACAGATATTCAAAACAAAACCAGCAGAAACTATCAGATAAACACATTACATCTGCATGTGTGCCTTACACATTAAGATCTAATTCATTTAAATTAATTTGGCACGAAAACAAGAATCAGAAGTGCACCAAATCTCTGCTGAGCTGTTTAGCTGAAGGCAAACAGGAATATTATCTTACTGCATGGGGGAATTCACTGCATGTGGTACAAATCTGCTCTCATTCTACAGTTTATGCATCTACGGCTTTAACATATGCTGTTTAAACTGAAGTGTCCTTACATGACATGGGTGTATGTGTGTTTGTGTGTGATTGTGTATTTCTGCCAGCGGCTGATGGAGAGGAGTTTGTGAGCGTTCTCACTGAGCTGCTGTTTGAGCTTCATGTTGCTGCAACGCCAGACAAACTCAACAAGGTGAGTCTCACACACACGCACACACACACACACACACACACACACACACACAGTTATTACAGTAATTGCGACAACAACCTAAACCTAATTCTAACCCTAAAACACACCGACACACCGCAAGAAAACTGAGAGGTTGAACAAGCAGACATGTCAGTTTCTTCACCAGCAGCACAGCCAGAAGATGTTGTTTAACATTTTCTTAAAGGGACAGTGTGTAGGATTTGGTGACATCTAGTGGTGTGGTAGCAGATTGCAACCAACTGAGTAACCCTCCATTCACTCCTCTCTTTCCAAGACTGCGGCTACGTGAGCCGCCGAGTGCGAGTGGTTTAACACTGCGGTTCACATTACCACAGTTTCACAAGCGTGTCAGAGAACTACAGCGGCCTTCAGGTAACAAAAACTCTAGAGCCAGTGTTTGGTTTGTCCGTTCTGGGCTACTGTAAAAACATGGCGGAGCAACACAAAGAGGACCCGCTCCCTATGTAGATACGAAGGGCTCATTCTAATCTAACGAAAACACAACAATTCTTAGTTTCAGGTGATTATACACTAATGAAAACATAGTTATGAATATTATATTCCATTTCTGCTAATAGATCCCACAAAATGATACACACTGTTCCTTTAGGAATGTTTTTTTGTATTTAAGTCTATCTTACTACATTATTTACATTCTCATATGTACATTTAAAGATGTATTGGTTACTGTAATTGTTACTCTTCTGCATACTGGCCATGAAGTTAATCATAGTTCAGTGTTAAAATGAGGCTCCAGCAGTTTGACTTAGATTAATCAAGCAGGGATGTGGAGTTTTCTGGTAAACAAACAAAAGCTATGCTTCCCATCAAAGCACATTGTGTGTATCCTTGAGGCTTGACGAGGCTGTCGAGTGCATTTCATCCTCATAAAGCTTGAAAATGCTCTGTCAGTCGATTTTTTAAAAATTATTTTAAATTGTGATTTGTTTACATCCATGTTTACTTTGTTGGCATTTTCTTTTGTTTATATTGACTCTCATCATATAGGCCTACGCTAAAAATCAAACAAAAACAAATACACAATTTTTTTTTCCCAAATCTGTTTATTGGATTGTCAACAACACACAGCTGTCCAGTTAGTTACTTTTCAAGTATCAATATAGAGTCAAGTATACCATACATGGAGAGAAACTGAACCCGTACAAAAGCAATGCAGTAAAAAGAGACATAACTAACAAAACAAACAAACAAAAAACAAACCAACAGCAAAAAAAAAAGACAAAAAACTTATGTTGGTCATCCAGTAATAATCATAGACACATGAACAAACACACGATCTTAACAATGACCAGCACAACAAACTCACAAAATAAGATTATTTTGCTTGTTTTATATGAAGCATAAATGAACATAATTCTTCATATTCAGTTCATATGGAGAACATCCTTCTATCCTCAACCAATTGAAACTTTAAAAAATTCTGGCCTCAATATTTCAGGGTGGATTCTGACGTTATTGTCCTTTCCTACGTCCTAAAAATTCAGATGAATTTGTTAAACGTCTGAGTTTTTTATGTACTCACGCATTGTAATCAGGCTCCCAATAGGGCTTAAAATTGGGTTAGTTTATTCTGTTTTTATAGCTTATTTTCCTGTCTATATTTAAATAGCAGAAAAGTGGAGTAGCGTGAAAGCGGCATTCTGGGAAATAACAAACGTAGTAACAAAACACAGAGGACATAATTTTCCTTTAACCATCACAATAAACTTAATTCTCACCAAATCACTCTAAACAAATCCCTTCAAGGGAGAATTTTCCTCAGTTTTCTCCCCTTATTATCAGATATTTGCTTCACGCACACACATAGTCATTTTTAACATCCAGTCTCTCCTGCTGCAGTCTTAGACGTCTTATAAAAGTTATCACCTTTGAAGTCCTTTTGCATATTCAAACTCACATATATAGAACCCACATTAGCATATAATCGTGTATACGCATCTGATTAGCATACATCAGCATGGCGATCTCTCACCATGCAGAGCTGATGGCTGGTAATTATGCATCTCCAGGCTCGGATGAGGGCCCATGATTGGGTGAGCGAGGTGGAACAGCCTGTCACTACGGAGACGGTTGACAGGGAAACGCAGGACCAGCCGGCAGGAGAGGCCTCACCTGGAGAGAACGAGGAGGAGGAGAAGAAGAAAGATGGAGAGGAAGAGCAGGGGGAGGAGGTGAAGGAAGGAGAGGAGGAGAAGAAGGAGAAAGAGAACGACCCCAGATCTGTCGAGGTGAGGTCAACTCAACGACGTTATGTGACTCAAATCAGCAACTTTTTATTCTTTAATTCAACCTCCCTCTCCACCTGCTGTCAAAGACTGATCTGATTTAATACAGTTACTCTATATATATGTGTGCGTGTGTGTGTTCGTTCGTTCCAGGCTGTCTACCTGTCATCAGTCGGCAGTCTGGCAGAAGTGACGGCTCGCAGTATCGAGCAGCTCCACAAGGTGGCAGAGCTCATCCTCCACGGCCAGGACCTGGAGAAACCAGCCAGAGACCAGGCACACATCCTCACCAGGTGTGTGTGTGTGCGTGTGTATGTGTGTGTGAGGTGACAATTATGTGAGGGGAGTGAGATTTGATCAAATCTACATTTTTATTTCAGGTTGACATGTGCCATGTGTAAGGAGGTGGAGTGTTTGGCCAAGAAGTTCTCTGATACACTGCTTGTAGTTGGGGTAGGTGAGAGAGATTGTGTGTGTTTGTGTGTGAATACTAGACAAGTGTTAAAGGATAAGGCTGGTGTTATTCTATGTTTCCTTATTGTCAACAATTCCCCTAAAAAGTCCAAATCCCAACAGTGTAAATGGTTTATCCTTAACTGTTTGTCTTTGTAGTTTTTTATGTGTTTTCCTACCAAAGTATCACGACTGATCTCACATCTTTGCTCACTGCTACCTCCTGTCTCTCATCTCTAATCTCTCTCTCTCTCTCAGGGCCGGAGGAAAGCTGAGCAGTTGAATCCGCTGGTAGATAACGTGCTGTTAGAGGTAAGGTGCACAGATTTGTCCTCAGATGATCTTGATTATAATCAAGTGGCGATGAATGAATTAATGACGTTGGTGGCAGTCACAGTGTGATGATGACTGCTAGAAATGCGTTAATAATCATTGTGAATGATGTGATCATTTGTCCGCGGGGAACAAGGTGAGACCAGATGTTTACAGATACGTTTATAAATGAAGAAACTGTGTGGTTGGCAAGGTGCTCAATATGTTTAGGATGCTCAAAGTAAATTATGAAGTCCTTTCAACCTCAGATACCTATCCTCCACTATAATCAATTACAGTATATCTCAATATATACTTTTAATTTTCTGTATATTTTAAATATACCTTTAAAATATACCTTACCCCAGTTGTTAAAGGAGCAGTGTGTAACATTTCAGGGGATCTATTGGCTGAAATTGAATATAATATTCATAACTATGTTTTCATTAGTGTATAATCACCTGAAACTACGAATCGTTGTGTTTTCGTTAGCTTGGAATGAGCCCTTCATATCTACATAGGGAGCGGGTCCTCTTCACTGATGTCACCATGTTGCTCAAACCAAACAATAGCTCTAGCAAGAGCCTTTCACATTTTTACGTTACCTGAAGGCCATTGTAGTTCTCCGACACGCTTGTGAAACTGCGGTAATGTGAGCCGCATTGTGCAAAACTGTGTTACGACCAGCCGCCGTCTGACTTCAGTTGCTCCTAAAGTAGTGTTATTATAGTAAGGATAGCTTGGCAGCTTCGTTACTGCAGTCTTGCTGTGCTTTCCAACACCCATACTACCATACAATTTAGTATGCCAGAAAAAGATTTAGTATGTCCCAATATATAGTATGTCAAACGCAGTATGCCAAAAATACCAGGATGTCCTAGTACATCTGGTCACATTTTGCAGTATGCTAGCCAGCATGCTTTTCTGGCCATTCTAACCCACAATCCTCTGTGCGGTAGATATATGAGCTAGAAGGTTAAAAAATGTAAGGTGAAATGTTATGATGAAGTAGTATGTCCCAGCTATATGCAACAGTACGTACTTTGTAAGCTGCAGTACGTACTAAAAGTAAAAAGATGTGATTCAGAACGGAGTCCTTGAAAGAGAGGAGTGAGCGGAGGGGTACTCAGTCGCCAAATCAGATGCCGCCAAATCCTACACACTGTACCTTTAAAAAGGTTAAATCCTTTTATGTCCTAATGGGAAATGATGATGATGATATTATTGATGATGTTCATGATGTTCACGGGTCTCTTGTCTGCAGGGCTCCAATAGTACCAACTACATCGAGAATGCATTGCAGCTGCTGCTGCCCGTCCTGCAGATCTCTCACATCCAGAGCCAGCACTGTCGGTCCACCACAGAACCAGCAGCACAGACACAGCACTAACACACACACACACACACATACACACGCACACGCACACACACACACACACACACACACACACACACACACACACACACACACACACACACACACACACACACACAGACACACGCTACCTGCTCACCTGCTTGTCTTAATATATCTATTGTTGTACAGAAAAGTATAGAGAATAGATTATTCCTGATTAAGTGCTTAAATCTACATCCAGTGCCATAGCAACAGGCAGAATATGTTTTATATATACATAATATAATCTTGAATATTTAACAAACAGATACGTGTAGGAATGACCGACATGCAGACTGTATGTGTGACTCTTCCACGTTTAGGAACCAATCGGTGATCAGAGCTGATCCAAGGTCAGCTGCGAATCATTATATCTGACAAAACAAAGATGTTTCTGTATCGTCTCCAACAGCTGAACCAAAAATCACTAATTGTGTTGAAGAGACTCTACATTAATGTATATTTAGCTTTCTTTGCACTCCTTATGGTCCTTTTGTTATTTCAACAGAAAGAGCATTGACTAACACTAGTTGACTGAAATGTTTTAATCTGGTTTGAGACAAAATGCCAGTATTAGTAATTGTTTTTTTTGTGTTAAATTATGTGAAGTAACACTACCTGACATTTCACTCTTATCCAGTGTGACTTGACAGAAAAATCTGATCTTCATACTTTGAATTACAAAATATTGAGTTCTCCTTCTCCCTTATTGTGTGCATTGAAGATGTAATGAAGGTGAATTAATCTCTAATTATGTTTTGTTGTGCTGCTACATTTAAAAATTATAGTTTAACATTTTGGAAATTTTGCTTGTTCACGTTTTTGCCGAGAGTTAGATGAGACGATCGCGACCACTCTCATATCTGAGGGTGGTATCGATCTTCTCATCACACTCTTGGCAAGAAGGAAGATGAGAGTATTCCCCAAAATGTCGAACGAAATGACATGTCATTCCCTCTGTTGGATCCTAATCTGAACACCTTGAAGAAGGCATTAACCGAAACATTTGATTTCATCTTGCCCTCCTGAATAAAGGCTTTCAATATTGTTTTTGTCAGGTGCTAAATTTACACTCTTCTTGCTCCAGAGAGGCTTATAACTTAATCACTTTACACATTATTATTTTTTCCTTTTTCTTCGACCACCTGTGGAGTTTCAGTGCAAATCCCAAGGTTGTTTTAATATCCTGTGTTAAATTGGCTCCTTAGCTTCCAGCCAGCAGATCTCTGAAAGAGACAAAGTACTCTCTTCCTCTCCTTTTTCTTCTTCCCTTTCAGAGATACATCGATGCAGGCTAGAAAAATATTAAGCAAAGAAAATATTAGTCTATCTGTCGTAATGTTTTTGGCTCCTTTCAGCTATGTCCAGATGGGGTAAGGCCGTTTATCAGCCGGGCTTCAGCCTTAGAATACAAAACGATTTGTAATGAGAAATGTTTCAGAGGCAAGTCATTTATTTAGTTTTGGATAGTTTACTAATATATTAAGATTCCCATCTAATAAAGTGCCCTAAGACTGTTTGAGGATGAGATGTCGAAAATAAACAAGTTTTAACCATCTTCATGTGTCTCAGATGTTTTATTTTCACCATAAAGGTGGCTGGTAATTGAAGCAGTCATTTTAAAGTCCATTTGTGTGCTCCTGTGGCTGCTCCTCCAAACACGGCCTGCTCCTCTGTCAGGGGGGAAGTGGAAGGATGGATGCGATGATGCAGATTTGCTAAAGATAGACAAGATTAAAAAAAATACAGTTAACACACTGGAGTTAGATGACAGTGAAAAGAGTCAGAGTGGGGTGATCTTAACTCTCCGCATGAGATACATTTGATGCACAGTTAATTCATTTAGGCTGTGATTATATTAGAAACACTGAATACAAAGTTTAATTTAAAGTAAATCTAGGACCAGATACAGCATCATCTGTATTTGTATGTACTCAAGTACTGTACTTAAGTAGCCTTACAGTTTTCAAGTAGGCTACTTATAATTTAATTTTCTGCTACTTTATACCTCCACTACATTAAACAAATACTCCTATTTATTTAATTTTAGGTAGGCTACTGGTTACTTTGCAGATTCAGATTATTAATATTAAATACAATCGACAAATAAATTACGCAGTTAGTGAGCTCTACAGAAATGCACAACAATACAATCAAGGATGACGTCATTATGGGTTAAAGTTATTATTGTACATCGGCATAATTAAAAAAGTTGCACCCAGGGCCAGTTTACGGCATATAGGCCATAAAGGCAGTCACCCTCTAAAATAAATAAATAAATTCATTAAAAAAAAAAGGCCGCTGGGCACCCGTCCTCATTTTCTGCATGAAGGTAACAAATGAACAAATAAAGAAAGAAAGAAAGAAATACACTTCACACAGCCTGTAACTCTCATTTTCACGTGTTTTCGTCTGCCCGGCCGCACTTATTTGTTTATAAAAGTGTAAACTGTGGTGAAACCGACTAAACACTTTAAAGCCAGCAATATCAGGGACCAATTGTTTATCTATGTTATAGTAAATACAGTTATTTATGAAAATAAAAATCTTAATTTTTGTATTAAAACCATTTTGATGTCTAATGTGTGTGGAGGGTTAGGGTTGTTTATTTATTTTTCTATTTTTTCTATTTTTTTATTTATTTTTTTCTTTTTTTATTTCTTTCTTTATTTTTTTATTTTTTTTATTTATTCATTTATTTATTTATCCTGCTTAATCTCTTGTTCCAGTCTCCAGTCCAGCAGGTGGCGGTGATGCGCCTCTGAGGTGGTTTGCCAACCGTCAATAAACACCAAAGAAGAAGAAGAACGACGCTGCGTCATCAACAGGTGTAGACAGCTGTGTTTAGCTAACGTGTTTAAATGCTGACATGCTGATATCTGTGTCCTCTGAGGGACTTTTAACTTCAGTGAGGTGTGTGAGGAAATCCTGCTGTTTGAGTTTATCCTGCTCACAGCTGCTTTTAACTCAGCTCAAAACTTGTTTAATTAGAGGAGCGTTGGTGGGAGCAGAGAGTGAACTGGTTGTTTCACTGAGAATCAACAAGCAGAGACGTTTACACTACAGCAGATTGAGGAGGACTCCGCACAAAGCTTGCAGACTGAAGTTCAGACAGGTGAGTAGCCTACTACAACAACAAAACGTATTGTTTTCATTTACTATACAGAGGAGGACATCAACCGTTGCCTATAACAACAAGGTAGCGTGGTGTAGCTACACAGCGTGTGAAAACCGTGCAGCTCTCTTTTTTTGCTTTAAATATTATATATTATATAATATTATATTAAATGTGCCATATACTAGAACATGTTTACATGCTGTAATGTTAAAAAAAAACGCTCCGTTTTAGCGCATTTCAACGGAATTGTGATGGAATTGCAACAGAAATGTGTTGCTAGGCAACAGTTTTGATCCATGTGTACTTCCTGTCAGTAGATGTTATTCACATTCACTGAATGGGAATCGTGGTGCATTCTGGGGCACGCCGCCACTTTTGGAGGGTAGTGTACGGAGCAAGCCCCCAGTAAGTGTGCCAGTCGTCGATCACGACTTTCGTAGTGGCCAAACGGCGGTACTGCAACTTCCGTGTCACGTGATGCATTGGGCCCAAAAATATTTTTTCCCATAGACTTACATTGGGAAAGAGACGTCTGTAACTCAGCGGATCATTTTTTTTGAGGTGAATCAACTTCCGCGTGACGTTGGGACCCCGTGACCGAGTCATGTGACCGAGCGGATGCTACTGCGCATGTCCCAGTTGCCCAAGATCCGGGTACCGGAAGTCGAGCCATTTAGGCTTCATGCGCCAATGAGCAACTCTCATAGGAATGACCAGGGTCCCGCCTTCAACGCTGTATCCAGTTCTTTTAATACATCCGTGTGGTAGACTGTCATTATCTGTCACCAGTCTATTCATCTGTTATCTGTCAGTCGTTCATCATCAAAAATGTATAAAATACGTGCGAAATACAAATACCCATATAAAGAGAAGCTGACAGAGGCAAAGGGGCGATATATTACAAAAGTGAAGTTAGTTAATGATATTGATCCTTATGAAATAGGAGCACCATGACAGGTTGCCACCCATTATGGTCACTGATGTGTTCTGGCGTTAGTGAACACCTGTCAGCAGTTCAAAATATATAAATCTTGGGAGGGGATGTCCAGTTTACAAACAAATATGTATATGACATTAAGATCTACAAGCCAAATGCCAACTACACAATCATCTGGACAAAGTTAAGCCAGCTAATGTTATGCTAACAGAATACTAACAAAACGTCATTTGGCTTAATTGACCGTTTGCTAAGCCCCGCCCCCTGCAGCTAACCCGTCAAGTTGTCTGAGCTACCGTTACCATGGAGCCCAGACTGTCACTAACTGCACTCCCTGAATAAGTTTTATCTCTTTTTTGGAAAAAGAGATTTCAGAGAGAAGCAGATAGAATATATATCTGTATCTGCAATCTGCATAATAAGTACTTCTGCTTTTGGTACTTATTTTGATATAAATGTTTAGTAGTTTGACTTAAGTAGCATAACATTTCTACTCTGCTACTTTTACTTAAGTTAAAGATCTGAGTGCCTCTTTCACCACGGTTAAGTTTTCTCATAATGGCTGTCAACACTCTTTCAGCTGGTTTGTTTACCTGTATAGCAGTGGTCAACATTTCCATCCAGCAGAGTTTCTCTGTCATCTGAAAAATGCACGTGAAGACTTTTAACACACAAAGTCACAGAGACAATTCTATATTATATGATATATAAAGTGTTTGTTTTATGATTTCCTACCTTGGTTGTCAACTTCTTGAATGGGTGACAGTTCTGTCCGTTTAAAAAAGAAAGTTAAAGTTATCAAAGGACTGAAATGATCAAATCAAATGATTCTCATCCAAACCGTGTGTATGCATGTAGGAACTGACCTGACGGACGTCGGGATCCATAAGAGTGAAGGATCATCCCTGTAGGACAATAACAGGTCATTAGTATCTATATTTATTACATTTATAATCATGCCAAAAATAAGGATGTAGACCTTTTGTAGAGTGAATGGATTATAACTGTGTATAGTAATTATACCAAAATCATTTACCTTTGGGATTGATGGTCATCTCTGTTTGATTCTCACCATCTAGATGAAAGATCATTACAAACACACAGTTTATCAGGCACATTTATTCATATTTATTTCTGGGCCTGTTAATTGATTCAAATATTTAATCGTGATCATATTTTAATTTTCCTTGACTACGTTGAAAAAATAGAACGTTTGCGGCAGATCACGCGATATCTCAGGTACGCCTTGAGCGAATTTCTTCAAATTTGGCACAAACGTCCACTTGGACTCAAGGATGAACTGATTAGAATTTGGTGGTCAAAGGTCACTGTGACCTCGTAAAACACGTTTTTGGCCTTAACTCAACAGTTTATATGCTAATTATGACAATTTCACACAAATGTCTAACAGTATGAAATTATGAAGTGACGACATTTTGGACAGACATGGATGTCAACTGCAACTTGACTGGTGGGCAGAGGCATACAACCATGAGGTGGTAATTCTAGGTTTAATGTGTGAATGGATTGGATTAAATCCAGGGCGGGCAGATGGCCGCCCGCCCTGCGCCCGGTTCTGCTCCAGGTTTCTTCCCAGTAATCGGGGAGTTTTTACTGGCCACAGCGCGCTTGGGGGATCATGTTGGGTCTCTAAACTATGGTGTACGGTCTAAGACCTGCTCTATATATAAAGCGTCTTGAGATAACTTCTGTTGTGATTTGACGCTATACAAAAATAAATTGAAAATTGAAATTGAAATTGAATTGAAATTGATTGTTTATGTGTATTTGTGTACTTGTTTGCCTCGAACTTTTTGAATTCAACGTATTTTGAATTGAATATTGCAAAATGTCATGTTAACCGTAAGATGAACTCATGAACACAGGCACTGAGAGAGAGAAGTGTGTATCTGGGTTTATGAGGTGTCTGCACACACTGTGAAGTTGAGTAGAAAGTTGTATTCAAGAAAAATTCAGAGGACAGAAATTCACATTTACCGTTCAACTGCTGGCCGGTGATGTCGTAAGCAACAGAGTGCAAGTTGGGCTTTCCTGTTAAAAATAAGAAATATTTTCAGATCAACTTCAAAAGATCAGACCAACCCATTGGGCGTGTGTGTGTGTGTGTGTGTGTGTCTTACTGCGTAAGCGTTCCCTATAGTAGATTTTTCCGAGCACAACTGTGACTATAGTCAGCATCACCACACACAGCAGAGCCAGCCAGGTCACCCTGAACACACACCGCCACTCCTCTGGAGGACAGAGAGGGATTTATACAGAGACAGATTTAGGTAACACAAAAGATCCAACTATTATTTTCTTTATTGATTAATCTGTCAACTATTTCTTTGATTAGACAATTGATTTTTTTGTCTATGTAATGTCAGAAAACACAAACAACCTGAACCCTTAACCCTGAAATCTGTGCCGGCTCATGTACCTTCATTTTATCAGTAAATCCCTTAACTTTTCCTTTCTTCCCAATTGTCTGCATTTAGGTGCTTTCTCTTGTTGCTACATGTATGTTCACACCCAACAGATGTAATTGGAGAGCAAAAGAGGGGAGAAAATAAACAGAGGAAATAAATCCATGCCACAAACAGAAATGAGACAAAAGTGAAGAAATAACAGCAGATATATGAGGAGAAAGGAAACAGAACGGGAGAGCATGGAAAAGTTTAGTGGAAAAATTAAAGTGAGATGGATATCCAGCTTTCAGCACACACACACATACACACACACACTGGAAAATATGACTTAGTCGTAGCTTTAGGCTTGGGGGAGTGTTGGAGAGACCAATAGAAAGAGAGCAAGCCAGAATCAATACAGCCTCGGAGATACAGTAGATTAAGATGTACTGTAATTCTCAGATCCTACAGTACAGAGAGAGGAAGGGAAACAAAGCCACACAGCCGAGATTGAAGTCAAGAGAAGAAGAATTGAGGGAAATTTGTTCTATTGAAAAAAATGACTCCTCTGTGGACTGAGAGAGAAGACGGGTTTGAATGAGATTGAATCAATTTAACCTAAAATGAAAACTGATTGGCCAATCTTTTCCCTCTCCTCTCCTTTCCAATCTCAGAGTAAAGCCACACTGACCACACAGGGAACAAAGAGCTCTCTCATCCTCACACCAACCTTTCTGTGTCCGTTTCCATGGCAGCTTTTCCTTTGCTGTTCCAGTCAAAACTGTTTGATTGGCGAGCCAAAGGAGACAGCGGCTTTGATTGGCTGACCTTGGGTTGCGTGAGACAGGGAGACAGCAGTAAAATGCCTTCTTTTGTCCTTCATCATCCTTCTCCTCCTCTTCCTCCTCCTCAGGTTGGTGGAGGTATAAGGAGCTTTGATTATTGTGGCTGTACAAAGTGAGATTCAGGGTGTCTGTATCTCCAAGTCGAAGCTTCACTGACACCTCCAAGTGTGTTTTTATAGCTGTGAATGGATAGATAGATGAATGTATAGATTAAAGGTACATTGGCTGAAGAAACTGTGCGATGTAGTTGAAGATCCGAAGCTCAGAAAGCTAGCAAGTGCACCCTTGCCATAGATTAATTATCATTGTCTTTTTAGCAGTCATGCTAGAGGCTCTATGAGGCTGTACCCAACTAGGCAGATGCGCTAGTGTGGCGCAATACTGCTTTTTTTAGTCCAACCATGAAGTTAGCATCACCCTGGTTCCCTCGACAAAAAGCCAATGTGATTTTTCCATTGGGTTTTGGATTATAGCAGAAAATAAGCTCTACAAACGTTTGTGATACTTACATGTTTTGTTCAGCAAGATAATCTCCACAAATGAACACACCACTTTTATGATTTTTGAAGCGTGAATGCAATCGCCAGAAGTAAAAAGTTAATGTTAGGCTATAAACGAACTACAACACGGCCGCATGAGCGCAGATATACACAACAAGGCTGTAAAGGCAGACCAGTCAGCGTGATGATGTTAAGTAGTCTCATTTAGCCACTTGTTAGCAACCGCCTTTTTTAAGACACAAAGGTTTTAAAAGTCATGAGTGGGATATTTATAGATGTATTTTATATCGTAGAGCAAAACGTTAAAATCTTGTAAGTGTAAGGGCTAAAATAATAACTCATTTACGAGGTTTTAGGACTAATTCCTGTACCACTCTAATGCGAGTCCCCAGAGTCAATCTGCTTGAAGCAACGGACTGAGAGTGTTGCCGACTTTGCAACTTTCCCGCCAGATTTAGGGACTTTTGGAGCTAGCACTGCTAGCTACTTTCATTGGAAAAGAGTTGGCAACATTGTGCTCGGTTTTTCGGCCAGATCATATTCTAAATCTAGTATACTCTTTCTCAGCAGTACCGACCCTAGCCTTAAATAGACATGAGGCGATGAGCTGGAGATATTTCACTAGACAGTAGAAACCTCATGGTGGCGTTAGAGGAAAAGCCAGGGGATCACCAAAGTCAGTAGGATTCATCGTCTGGGGACCATGAATGTCTGTATAAGATTGAATTTCAATCCATCCAATAGTTGTTGTATATTTCAGTCTGGACCAAAGTTTTGGACCGACTGACATCCCTATAGCCGCATGGCTAAAAACAACAAAATGTTATCTGTAAAACTGCAATACCTGAAGATGACATGTTGCTTTGTAATTCTGCGATGTCCATGTCCGTTTCACACATGAACCAGCTCTTTTCTGGGTCTTCACCGCCTCTCCTGGAGTCGGACTCAGGATCTGTTGTGTTGTTTTGATTCTCCTGTGTGCAGTCCTGCTCCCACTGTTCACTTTCTGGTGTCTGTGTGGGGTCACACATATCCTTTCTCCTAATTTCAGCATCCCCCATCTTCCCATTTGTCCCTTTCTTCACTTGATTTGCTCGCTCACAAGGTCGGTAAGGCAGGCAGAGGAAGTTCACTTTTGATACTGAAAGGAGAAAGAGAATGAACTACAGAAAATTCAGAACGATTTCTCGACAGGAGCAGGCTTACAGTGGAGAAAATGCAAAGTGCTCTCAAGTCAGAAATCAGAGCAAGATCTCAAAATGGAAGCTATTGCCTCCAGTTTATATGTGACACACAAAGACAGACAGGAGAGGCACAGACAAAAAGCAAAACCATTGAAGGCAAACACGTGCATGGGTACAAAGCCTAAAGCGAGATGCTCTCAAAAAGAGAACAAGCTTTTCAAGGCAACACAATACGGAAATCTTTTCAAAGCAGCTGTCAGTCAGTTTTGTATAGGGCTATATTTGGGAGTTTTAGCTCAGAAAGAAAGACAGATAGATGATGAAACGGAGTTTACAAAAAGAGGAAGAAACAGGACAAAGTGACTCAACTAAATAAAGTTGACTTCTTTTAAAGGTAGACTTTTGATATAAAGTTTGAACAAAACTTGTAGGAAAACAGAGCCAAAGCAAACACTCTTAATCACAACCTTTTTGATGCTTCTGAAGGTTGTGAAGCATTTGTAAAAACAGTCATACACACACACACTCACAGACGGAGTGGATAAACCTCCATCCGAAGTTGTTTTGGATGACCCACCTCTGTACAATGTGAAGAACTCTGGGAGGCAGATGATGAAGGCGAGGATCACGAGGATGAGGAGTTTAGTCAGTGCTGCTCTTGTCATGGTTACACCATAAGATCACACACACTTCTTCATGCCGACACAGGCATGACTCGTGGTATCTGCTTCCTTTTCTTGAGTTTTAAACAAACACATTCATTCAGAGAAGCCTTTTGGTAGAGTCAAAGTAGCCCGATACGACATTACTCATAAATTCTTGCAGAGGCAGGCGACATCGCAACGAGACACATGTACACAATACTTCCCTTCCTATTACACTTCCTGTCTTTTTCTCAGAAAGATTGAGAAATGGAGAGCTGCCGATACAAGAAAGAGTTTCTATCAGCAGCTTGTAAGTAGAATTGTGGTGTCGGGGCGTGGATGTATGTGGTGTGAATTTGTAAAGAGATGTCAGCTTGTGATTTAACTCTGTTTGTGTAAAACAGAAAGAAACAGATGTTTCTTTATACCTCTACATGATAAAACGAGGGATCTATGATAGACTGTAGACACTGTTTCAGTTGCTGATGTTAAAACGAGGAGAGAAACTCCCCACGATATCCTTTACTCTTCTACAGAAGCCCATTTCCACCATTTATGAGTGTTTTTCTTATAATTATGACATTATCTCATAATTGTGAGACACTTTTGCATCATTTTGACTAAAAGTTATGAGGCAGTGACTTGACTTATGACTTTGTATCTCACTCTCAGAGTGTTGAGGTTTCTCGTAATAAGATGTGTAAAATGTACAACAGCGAGTCATTGTTGTGAAATGAACATTTCACAACAATGACCCGCTAGCTGTACATTATCCCGCTTATTACACTACTACTTACTACTACTTACTGACTACTTAAGAAATCAATAATTTGACACAAAAACGGTCCAGAGACCGACATCAGAACTGCATCCATAGCAACGGTCTGTTATACATAGCAACGGTCTGCTATAAAGAAATAGCAGACCGTAGAGCGCCGGCCGTGTGATAAATAGATACAAATAATACCAGATACTGTCATAATTATCAAATACTACTATTTTAAGTCATAATCATAGGAAAGTTTCTCATATTTGTGCCTTAGCATTACATAATTATTAGGAAATATCTTGTGATTTTGCCAAGTTTTCTCACAATTATAAGATGAGTCAGTTTCTCATAATTATGACTGTATAATTTATATTAAAGTAATACTTTTAAGAAAATTTCTCATAATGAGATAAGTATCTTATACTAAGTCATAATTATGAGAGCATTTCTCATAAATTTCTCATAATTATGACTGTATCACGTAAGGGATAATGTACAGCGAACCAGTCATTGTTGTGAAATAAACCCTGACAGGGTGCTGCAGCACCCCGAGTGGACCCGCTGTTTCGCGTCGGGGTCTTTCATCGCCCTGAATGGGTTTATTTCACAATAATGACCCACTAGCTGTACATTATCCCGCTTATTACACGGCTAGTTACTTAAGAAATCCATAATTTGAAACAAAAACGGTCCGACAGCAGAACTGTGTCCATAGCAACGGTCTGTTATACATAGCAACGGTCTGTTATAAAGTAGTAGTAGTAGTAAAATCGAGTATTCAAAAAAGCTGTGTAATAAATAATTAGAATATGTCATAATTTTGAGAAGGTTTCTCATAATTATGAGGTACAAAATCATAGATATGAGATATAAAGTCATGGGTATGAGAAATAATTTAATAATTCTGACATGCTAAGTCATAATTAAGAGAAAGGTCTCTCGTCATGACTTAGTATAATTGCTTTTAACAAGCACTACATTTTTTTGGCAAGTTGCAGGAATGAGCTTCCAGAGACCTGAGGCCAGGTGCCTCTCCTTTAATTAACGTTACCACACAGTAGAGAGCAGATAGGTGTTGCTGTTGCCGCTGTAGAGGAAATTACCTTTCTGTTTATCTTTTTTCATTTCACTCTATTCCAAAAAATATATGTATTTTTCCTTTGTACCGGTTGACTTGATCTCTGCTGGGTGTTTAGTGTAGCTAAGATTTTGCGGTTGGGTTCCTGAGAGCCTCTTATCTTGGCAGACCTGGGACGGCGACACACACACACACACACACACACACACAGTGTCTCAGACAAACACACACAGACACAGTGATGAGCATGGCTGGCAGGTGGAGCCTTATCTCCACTGCACAGCGGCTTGCCTCTCTCGGGGCTCAGTCGGCAGCTTAGAGCCGGGATGGAAGCAGCCAAAACAAAACAAAAATCACTTTCTGTCCTTTTATGTTCAGTCAGAGCTGCTTGACGCTTGAATCATTTCCAAATATTTTGAGTGTATGGCTGAAATGTATTTACTACCATTCTACCTGTGATTGTTGACAGAGTGGTGGCATATACAGTGTGTGTGTACTGTATGTGTGTGTGTGTGTGGAGATGCTTCTGTCGCTGTCCCTATCTTCCTCCTAATGAAGCCCAGTGGGAGCTATTCTGTTTTCTGACCCTGCATTCAAGCCCAGTCTGTAATTTCCAAATAATTTCCATTATTTCTTTCTTTCCAGGAAGCTTCTTGCAACTTGGCGTAATTCGAGGAGTTGGCAGATTAATCGTCGTTTTTTAAATGAAAAATACCAAACATGATATGGTTTCAGCTCCTCTAATTTGAGGGTTTGCTGCTTGTCTCTGTTTTATATTACTGTAAATTGAAAAAGCTTTGGGTTTTGGACTGTTGGTCGGACAAAACAAGGCATTTGAAGACGTTTTCCTAACCTTCAGTTAATATATCAAAAAAGAGCTTCTATGTTATCTCACAGCTCCACACAGATGGAAGCTGAGAGTTAGAGGATAACAGAGGAGGGTGAAACGCCTGATCAAAACAGTTTTTATTGGCTGCAGTGATGGAGTGTAATTGATGTGTTCCACATTTTTCAGGGGACCAGCTGGAAACCCCTCCAGGATCCTCGAGCCTCCTCGAAACCCGGTTAGAAAACCACAGGTATGGACTCACTCTTCCCTACTTTGTAAATGTTCATTTAGTAAATTATGGTCCCATTTAGAGTCAAATAGTCCATAAAGCAGGGTATGCTTTAGGGCATGGCTACCTTGTGATGGACAGGTCGTTACCAAAGCATTGTCTGGTCTGGGAGTTGTCTGTGTTTTCGTCTTTGAACTTTAACCCTTTCACAGTGTGTTTTCAGTTCATTGAAGTTAATTATAACCTTTTTGGTGGCCTGAAAATGTCTTGTTCAGCGTTTGGTTGTACTTAGCTCCACCCTCTTGTGTCACTTCTGGTTGCAAACAACCAAACTGCCGAACTCGAGACTTCAAAACGGCAGTCCACAAACCAATGGGTGACGTCACAATGACTACGTCTACTTCTTATATACAGTCTATGTTTCCCTCTAGTGCTACTATGCATAGTTTTCATTGTGCACAGTAAATATCAAGGTCTATATCATTAAATTAAAGGTCCCACAGATAAATCTTTTGATTTGACCCAAAGACCTTTACTCTGGCACCATCCTCAGGACATACTTTACATTTCTAGCTCCTCTGCAAGAATGACACTTAAGACAAGCAAAGCTGTCATTATGTCGCTCATTTGGTCCAACACTTTTATGAGCTGTAATGAACTCTGCATCCACTTTGGAGTTTTGGTATACCTTCAGACCGTTTTAATAATTTGACTCAATCAAACAAGTGATTTGTTCAGTAGTAACCTGTTCTGTAGCGCAGTCCATCAGAGCTAACAGCACACATCTATCACTTTTAATGCTGCTGTCAGAAGCTCTAATGATGAGCACAACAGTGCAGTACGAATGCTGACTGGGTGAGAAGTGTGCGTGCGAGACAGAGAGACACTTAACTTTTCTTCAAGATCCAGTAATTTGCTGAATATTATGCACATTAACCATAAATCCTGTCAGACACACTGACAGTCTGCGGCGTCACCTCGGACTGAAATCACTTGAGGGATAGATATTGTATGTGAGCTATTTTTGGAGCTCTGCATTACTGCAGAATCTGATGCGGAGTTTAGAGATTGAGTATAACGGCATGATGATATTAGGGATTTAGGTACACGAGAGGATATTTAACAACAGGCTGCGCTCCGAAGGCTCAGCGCAGGTTGTGGTTGAATTTCAGGTATTAGATGTTGTACATTTGATCCTTCTCATCGTGTCCTCGCTGGGACGTCTGAATTTAATCCCTGGATCTGCTTTAAATGGACACAATGATGTTCTCAGAAAGGCTAAAACATCAATAGCTGCTGTGATTTGTAATTCTCCTTTATCCTTTTTTATGTTGAGAGAAAAGAGGTGAAACAGGTTTGTTTAGATTTTTAATGCAGTTTATGTGTTTTGTGTGATCTGCAGTATTTGTTATAACTGGTTTGTCTGCTGGGAGAGCTCAAACCATACTTCAGTTTAATGGTCTGTTTTTTCTGTTTGTTTTTGTAGTTTAAATGCTCTAAAATGCTCCACAGAAAGAATTAGAGGGTCGTTTTTGCCCATAGCTATGAAACTTTTGAATGAGATGTGATACTTGCTTGTTTTCTTAGGTATGGGTTTTATTTTTGCCATAATTCTTAAGGTTTCCTTTCATATATATTGTTACAGCTGAACATTTATGGCCTATTTTCTGGTCCCACTTTCCTCAGTTGTGGTCTGCCTTTCGTTTAATGTGTGATCGTTTGTATTAAATACATTGTTTTAAATGGGACTTATTATGCTTGTGTGTTTTTTCCCTTTCCTTTAGTGTGTTATATTTTTTTTTGTGCATGTAAAAGGTCTGTAAAGCTACAAAGCCCAAAGTCCTGAACTACCTGAAACGCCGTGATTCAAGTCCCGCCTTTTCTTCTGTAATGTGGTGATGTCGCCAAGTAACACATTTGCTTAATACCTGCCTAGCAGCTAGTTTGGCACGCCCTCAAACAAAGCTAGTTAGAGCGGAGCTGGAGCGAAGTCCAAAGAGTTTGGTTTGATTGACTAATCACAACAGTGGACCAATGAAGCAGACTGGACTTTTCAAGAGGGGGTGGGGCAGGAGCTCAAACAGAGCGTTTCAGACAGAGGGCTGAAAGAGGTGCTGCAGCACAGCTGCTATGAGAAAATAAAGCATTTTTTTTAACATTAAAGCATGTAAACATGTTTCTAGTAGAAACCCAAAATACTAGTATGCACCTGAAAATGAGCATAATAGGTCCTCTTTACTTAAGTGGCAAGGCGTCTCCTGGGTTACACTAAAGTGCTCTTTGAATATGTGTTAGTTTGTGTGTTTGTACTGTTGGTTCAGCAGCTTGTCTTTCATATGTTGTCCTCTGTGACCGGTCTGACTTGTGTCTCTTTTGTTATTTGTCATCGTGCGTGGGCGAAAAAACTTATTTCCTCTCTGGGAAATAATAAAGTCGTCTAATGTAATCTAAACTCACATCGCATTTTAGATTTTGTATCAGAAAATTCAACATGCTAATGAGACAAGTAAAATACCACTCCAGATCCCTTTCTGCCTACATCTTCATAAATTAGCTCTGTCAAACTTTCATGTTTGCCTTTAATTTAACATCTGCAGACTGTCTCACCTCTGGCAACCTTTTAGCCAAGAAAGCGGCAATTTGGGTCGGTCGGTCCACCACTTTGGTACAGACTTAAATATCTCAACAACTAATGGACGGATTAACTTGAATTTTATGGTCCCCACATAATGAAACCAACTGACTTTGGTGATTCCTCTGATTTATCATCTAGTACCATCATCAAGGCAAATTTTTAATTTGTCCAATACTTTGGTTTATAACCAAATACTAATGACCTTCCCATCAGCCTCAGCTGTACTTTGATTTTAGTAATTAGCAAATATTACCACGCTAACACACTAATCTAAGGTGGTGAACATGATAACCATTTCCTGCTAACATAAAGATGTTAGCATTGTCATTACGAGCATGTTAGCATGCTGACATTTGCATTTAACTCAAAGCACCGCTGTGCCTAAGTACAGCCTCACAGAGCCGCTAAAAACCCCCATGATAATTCCAAGTCAATTCAAGACAACTCTATTTGTATATGAGCATGGAAGTTCATTCTTGACATTTGAGAATATTATATGCAACTAAATAACACAAGCTCAAAGATCAAAGTTACTGGCTGTCAGAGCTTCTGATCTTCAACCTCATCTCACCTCTCTCAACCTCTTCAGCAAGTGGAGCTGGCTTATAGGCGTCATCATGTGGTAATGGTTGTATTTGGGGGTAAAGTTGTAACACGTGCCTCTGTTGGAGGATGGTCTCAGGTGAGATGTGAATGGTCTCCTTGATCTTTCTCTGGATGTCCACCTTTTGATGCTGTGACAGCTCATGTTGCCTGTTTCCTGTTATCATTTAGTCTCTCCTCCGGGATCCTTGAAATTTCATTTTCCAACTGTTGTGGCATGTCACATACCTCTCCAGTTTTCCACTTCAAGCTCTTTCTGGACCCGTTGTCTGTGTTTTGAAGCCAAAACACAGAATACACAAAGAGGCTATTTGTAAAGCCTAATATCACATAAAATGTTGTATTAAGTTAGCAGTGATTTAAAACTGAACTGCACTATACATGTAAGAATTTTTCCGACTTTCTTAGTTTGATTGGCATTCACGTTTGCATATTAATTAGGCTTTAGCTTAAGCATTTGATTTAATATGACAGAAATGTACAATAAGACAGATAATACTTAAAGCAGCTGTATATAGTGGAGCAATTAGCCGCTAAAGAGCAGGAGTTGGTAGAGACCAAAATCAGAGCTAAAAGAGAGTGAATACTGGATTTATGCCATGTGTCCACTTCATGGTACGGCTCTACTTGACTTGACTGACTTTTGATACCAGGTCGTTGTCTTTATGCTATGTTTCCCTTGCAGATAGTACCCCCTCATTGTGGGCGGGATTTTCAGCTGACCGCCGTCATCTTCAATGGGACACTCGCTGAATAATTTCAACGGCAAAGAATCAGAGAACATCTGCACCTCGTCAATTGTACGTCGTAGTGTGTAGTTTTGCGAGCTGCTATTTTATTTATTCTTAATCAAGTGAATTAAAAATTGACGGTAGTTTGGCTATTTAAAAATGGCAGGTTGGTGCAGGATATCTTGTGCTAGTGACGATGCTCTCTCTGAACAATCTGCTTGTCTCTGAACAAGCTGCTGGGTTTTCGGGATGTGACGGTGAGGAAAATTTCCCACCGGTTAATAAGCTTGTGACAACACCGGTGTTACCGATTACACCGGACATTTTACAAGAAAATATGAGGGTCAATATGTGTAGCGTGCTTACTTTGATATTCGTCGGGTGGCTGTGTGTCAGGCCTCTCCGGTCCAGCTTTTGCTGCGGGGCTGCAAGGGTCTACCTGGCGCTGCTGTGCCGCACACACCGGCTGTGACCGCTCCGTCCTCCTCGCAGCGATTAACTCATTAACGTTATGGTTCCCTTATAGCATTGGGTTTAAATCTGAAATGTTGCCAAAAAGGTGCGTTTGCTTTTCACTTCGACACCAAATCCTCTACCTTCGTCTTGTTTGTCTTGTGTGAAATCTGACTCCTGCTACTCTGAGCTGAGACTCCGGATGGAACAGATGCATTCACTCTCAGTTTGAAGCGTCCGTTGTCCGACTATGTATTGATAACACGCTGCCCCATATGGCCAAAAAATGCATTATAGTTATTATAGTTATTGCTGGTTTAATTTTCTCCTTTCTGAGCCTTTTGTACTTAAATTATGCGTGTTTAAATTGAGCCCATGGCCTGCTCATTAACAGTGTATTGATTGTGTTGAAGTTATTTTGAAGTGATGGCAAACAAGTGTTAAATGAGACAAATAGGGTAGAAAAAAATGAGGTACGAGTAGTGAGCATGTTTTTCCATTAAAAACGAGGTGGTGGAGGAAGAGGAGGAAACAGGAGGAGGAGGCGGGAGGGCATGGTGATTTAGTGCTGTGTCAGCAGTAAGGCGTCATCTGGCTCTCCAGAGACGAAGCCACTGTCAAGCTTTATGACTCTTTATAGAGAAATTATGATGTTTCACAAAGAGATTATCGTTATGAGCGAATCTTAAAAGGTGATGAAGGTTTCCAGACTCATCCCCATCGTGGCTCTAATATGTCTGTCTGTCTGTCTGCCTGTCTGTCTGAATCACTGCGCTTTATATTAGTCGTATGTGCTCTGAATACAGTATGTCCTCGAGTCTTTGTCTCGTCCCTTTCTCAGTGTTGTGTTCATGAAAAGAAATACGGAGGTGACTCTCCTGCCGTCTCTCCCAGAGTTTCAAGGTTGTAAGAGTCAGCCACATATTTTCGTGTGTGTGTTTGTGTGTGTGAGCGTGTTGGGAGAAAGTCAGCACTTCAAAGGATAGCACACAGTAAAGTGGGCTAAAGTGGGGTGAATTTACAGGAAGTGCAGAGCCATCACGGTGCTGCATCTCTTTTGTATCCCTTCATGTTTCACCTTCTCCCTCCCGTTCTGCTCTCCTCTGCTGTAACCTTTCTGGTGAGAAAATGCCATGTCAATAAAAGCTTTTCAACATGAGGAAAAATCAATGTGCTCCAATTGCACCTTTTTTCAAGCCTGCCAACTGAACAAATGAGCGGCTCTGCGTCCGCACACCGGTTGGCTGCTGGGTAAAAAGGCTGTTTCCTAACTTAGGATTTCAGTAGTTTTACATACTATATATTGAAATCAAAATCAAAATCCACACTCTGTTTGTGGCCCCTTAAAATCCTGTTCATGTTGATATAACTTATAACATGAACACTTTACACTTTAAAGTGCTTTATTGGTCACAACTCACACCATCAACTTTTATTGTCCTGAAAGGAAAAGCAGGCTTGCAGGCAGGGTTGCAATAAAAATGCATCATAAAAACAATAAATACACAATAAAAACACACAAACATAAAGGCTCAATAAAATGCATTATATACCCACATCAGTTGGTAAGAGCAGACAATCAATCTCTCATTGAAATAATCAATCTACATCTTTGGGGTGATCTCTCAAGAGGGATTGGAATATTTCCTTTTTATATCAGCTCCTTTATTCTAAACACAGGAAAGTCCGAACCATTCAGTGCTATATTTGTTGTTTCTGTAGATATTCAGAATATTTGCTTTTTCATTACTTACTGATATTTCTGTATTAAAATCAATCGAATGTCTATTTATCATGTGAAAGTTGTCACTCATAATGACAAACCCACGGAGAATTACTGTATCACCCGAGTCCGTTCGCACGACAAGGCGTGTGAATGCCAAGATAATGTGCGAGGCATTTAGCGAGCAATAAGAATGCCTTTCTTGCGTTTCGCGTGTCATTTGTACGTCATGTAGTCTGTACTGACTGCAATGTAAACCTTTACATGTAAATATGCTATGCTCAGAGCTATTGACGGAGAATAACAAGCGAGAAAAAACGTTTATGGTGGGGGAGAGGGGAGGTGGATGGGTCCAACAAACACACAACTTTTAACCAGGCCACCTGTGATTTGTTTTGTAAGTTACATTAGTGATATTTGTTGTACTTATGTTGCGTTGTTTCCATTAGGGGTGGCGAAAAAAAATCAATTCACCTATGTATCGTGATTTTATACCGTGAATTTATATATTTGCTTCATTTGAGTCTATACGGAGGTAGAAGGAAGTTACCGCTTTTATTGTTGTAGTCTGAGTAATGTGACGTCATACCCGTTCCAACTCCGTCAACCAAAACAAACAATATTTTTGGGTTGCTGGAAATTTTTTTATAAATAATGCCTGACAATGACAATGACATATTTGACTTCAGGACATCTCTGACTACATACATGCTGAAAATCAAACATTTTACTGTATTAATTTAAATATTTTCCAAAGTAAAAGTCCCTAGAAGTGTATGATTCAACTTTTTCCCATGGCCCACTGTTAAAAAAGTTTACAAAAATCGCAATAAATTGCAATATCAAATCGCAATACTTGTAGAAACGCAATACATATTGAGTCGGCACCCAAGTATCGTGATAGTATCGAATCGGGAGAGAGGTGAATCGTCCCAGCCCTAGTTTCCATACGTATTTTACGTACATATTACGTTTTATTTTAAGCCCAAATGACGTTTTTCCTAAACCTAACTAAGTGGTTTTGTTGCCTCAATCTAACAGTGGACGTTACCGTAGTTTTGTTGCGTGGCGTACAAATGACACAGAAAAGCAGCGTACACATGACACGTGAAAAGTCTAAAATGCGTCCTCATGACATGTGAAATGTCTGTGTAATATCGTGCTATATATACGCCTTTCCGTGAGATTGGGTTGATCACCGCAAGTCTGCAGTTCCCCTCAGCTCTATAGAGCCTTTTAGTGTCTTTCAGCTCATTGTTTTGGTTGCACCACCTGAAGCACCAAACAGCAGACGGACAAAGATGGCAACTAGTTCAAGCATCTAGTCGCAATGGAGACTTAAATTTCCCTCAGAAGTTGGTATCAAATCAGAGCAATAAGAACAGTGAATATTAATTCTTACATTCATCAGTTGGACACAAACATGACTAACAACATTAATGTTGCTACGTGTTTGCTGGATGGATAAACAGGCAACTGTTTGGCAACATGTTCACCAACACGTTCACCACAACAGCTTTATAAAGTGATGATATGTCAGTGTTGTGTTTACAGCTTGTTACGCTGCCTCCCAGTGGTAAGAAAAAAATCAATTATTAATGCTTTAATGAGGCAGAGATCGGCACAACTCCAGCCAGCTCTTGTCTGCTCTGTGTTTTCCCTGCCACCTTACTACTCATTTCTCAGTTTGTACATCCTCGATTCCTTTCCTTGCCTCCTTTCTTTCTGTCTTAGTCCCTCCCACTTGAGATTCGAGTGGAAGAGGCGAGGAAGAGACACGAAGAGAGAGGAGTCAAGGCAACAGGCATTTAACAAAATGAGACATCCGTGCATCGGAGCCGTCACTCTTTGGTCACGTATTGACACCTGAGCTAGTTCCATTCGCTGATGAAGAGTGGAGATGCAGTTTAAAGCTAAAAAAAAAAAAGCTATTAAGTGGCTTTGAGTTGAGATTATTTGTCACACAGTTTTCACTAATTCATTCATTTTTAAAAATGTATTTTTTTTCAATGATTTGATTTTCAACAATGAAACAAACATGCCAACATTTTGCGTCGTATTTCGTCGGCATCATGGAGTGATTTGAGCTAAAACTCCACGACAGTCTGACATGAGTCTGTTAGTGGATGAAGAGGGTAAAGGTGATCTGATGTACAATGTCACTCTGAGTGGTCTGCCTTGCTGCTGGTTTTGTGGAGATTTGCATGCATTATTTGTGTTGCGATGACCTTGTAAGAGCTTTATGAAAGATGAACACAACATTTCTCTGGCTGGTTTGTAAATGGTGTCGTATTTCAAGAGCTGACTATTTTCGTCACGTCTCGTAGAGCAGCTCGTACAATGAGAATAAAATGAGCCTTCTATCTAATGTTATAAATGGAAAGCAGCACACACAAACACACTTTCTCATGCATGAGAGCAAATGTTATTTTGGGAATTTTATTTTTGGATAATGTTATTCATGAGTTTGCTAGAAAAGGAGCAAGCAGATGTTTGGGAGAAAACCAGCTGGTAGATTTGACATTTCAGTGACATTGGCTTTTCTTGCATTTTCTTATGAAACCCTGTTTTATGCTTTAGATAAAACAAATATCCTATCGTTCAGAGGACGCAGGTTAATTCTGTGTTAATTGTAATCGGTTTTGGCACAGATAATTATAATCATACATCAGCGAGAACATTCAAGCCATTACGGTTTGATTAACATTTTATCACCCCTCTCTCTTCGGACAGACACGCATCCCAAACGCTCTTCTGTCATCTGATGATTTCATTCATTCTCTCTCTTTCAAATAACCAGATGCATGCTAAAAGCTCCCTCGTGCTGAAATATGAAGTGCTGAAGGCCAGTTATGAGTTGATAAGCTGCAGTGTCAGCGTCCTCTAAATGCCCCCCCATCCTCCGGTAATTACCGACAAGGTCTCCTGCCTGTTCCTCCTCTCCCTCCCATCGTTAACACGACCTCTAATTCCTACACGCCATGTTCCTTTCATCCTACACTTAGCCACTAATTTGTTTTTGGATGTTTGAAAGCAAATGACCCACAGTTTTAGGGGTTTTAAACGGAAGTGACCTAAGAAACACCCACGAATACTTTTTAAAAGACCATTGAAATTCTTATAATTGTGAATATGTATATTTCAGCAAACAGTGAAAACCTCCAAAAAGCTTCTTCAGTTTTATATTTCTGGTCTGTTGTCTTGCAGGACGGTCCTCTGCTGCCTTTCTTTGTCTTTCATCCTCCATTTAATTTGTTTTGTCTTTTAAGTTTTTATTTAAATTTTGAATTAGTCAAACATCATATGAAGAAAAACAAACAAACAAAATAATCATAAATATACATCAATTAAATATAAACGATACAACCATGTTAAATAAAGATAAATAAAAGAAGAAAAAAAACCTATATATCAGCACATAAACATAACACATCATCTTTTGATACTATACTGTATCGCATATATCCAAACTATGAAGGATGTTAAATGAAATAATTGTCTTCCAACCTGTTACATGGTATAAGCACCTAATTCCATCTTTTATATAATTAAAAAAAAAGGTAAAATGTTGTTTGTAGGAAGGTTATTCCTCATATTTAGTGTGTTTTCCTACGAATGTCCAGCGTCAGTTTCCGCTCCAGTCTTTTTAAAATAAACTTCCATCTTCACAGGAAAACAACTTGGTTAGGTTTAGGCCACAAAAACTACTTAGTTAGGTTTAGGAAAAGATTGTGGTTAAGTTACGCCACACCAGAAGTGGTGTAACTTAAGTACGAAAGTTACGCGACAAAACCAATTAGTTTAGGTTTAGGAAAAGGTTGTGGTTTGGGTTAAACTTCTCAAGTTCACAAGTAGACGATCAGCAGACTGAGAGGAAAGTAGGAGCACCAACAAATTACAAAATAACAATCAATCAAAACAGAAAACAATTCTTCTAAAATGGGTCTTATTCAGATTCACATCTTGACACCACAGACTCCAGCTAAACAAAATACAGTATATCCTGAAGCTTTCCAAAAAAAATCTCAATTTTACATAAATCATTTCAAATGTTTGTGTCTAAGACCGACTGAAAATACACAGAAATGAGCCCCCTGGATTACCTATTATAGCAGTTTACTGTTTATGGATTTACAGCAACGTGCCACTAACCAAACAGCCGCCTGTTAATCTTAACACTCTGGTTTGTTTGCGTGTGTGAGGCTGTGGGTCGCTGTCACTGTAGCGTGTGCGTGCTAAGAAGTAGCAAACGAGATAAGGTTTGTTTATGTTATTGTCCTCAAAGGAAATAACAAAAATAAAAAAAAGTGCAATGGCTGGTTATTCTGTGAATTACAAGAATGAGTCATTCCACTTTGATGGCTGAGACTATACAGATGAGGAAACAGACAAATCAAACAGAGGATCAGAGTTACCGTCAGGAAGCAGAATTTGGTTTAGCAATGACAGGCTTCATCACTGCAGCTAGAATTATTCTCCTCTGGTCGCAAAAAGAAGTCTGATTGTATAGAAGTCTATGAGAAAATGACCCTACTTCTCACTTGATTTATTACCTCAGAGAACATTGTAAACATGAGTTTATGGTCTCAATCACTAGTTTCAAGTCTTCTTTAATACAGCATGATGTTCATTTAGTAAATTATGGTCCCATTTAGAGTCAAATAGACCATAAAGCATGGTATTCTTTAGGGCGGGGCTACCTTGTGATTGACAGGTCGCTAACAAGGCGTTGTCTGGTCTGGGAGTTGTCCGTGTTTTTGTCTTAGAACTTTAACCCTTTCACAGTGTGTTTTCAGTTCATGGAAGTTAATTATAACCTTTTAGTCGCCTGAAAGTGTCTTATTCAGAGTGTGGTTGTACTTAGCTCCACCCTGTCGTGTCACTTCTGGTTGCAAAAATCAAGATGGTGACAGCCAAAATGCCAAACTCAAGACTTCAAAGTGGCAGTCCACAAACCCATGGGTGATGTCACGGTGACTATGTCCACTTCTGATAAACAGTCTATGGTGTGGAGGATGTCATTGGAAAAAGAATATACAGTATATGTAAAAGGAAGAATTTGCTCTTTGAATCTGAAAGGTCTGAAAGCATTTGAGAGACAGTTCTGCCTTTTTAAATAATGCATTTTCAGATGTATACTTTATTATATGATGCCACACTGGTTTACAGGTGTGATAATACTGCCAGCAGTAAAAGGACTAGTAATTTCTGATGCTGAACGTATAAAGGTGAGGGCCGACTCATGCTGGCTGCTTCTTCTCTCGTCCATCTCTGTCTTTTTTCTTTTCTTTCTTCTTTAGAACGGCCAAAATAAAACACTGAGGCATCACTTTCAGACACTCGCACTAAGTGAGGAATTGATCCAGAATTGATCGAGTGTCGACTGGCTGACTAATTACTTTAAGGTTGTGTCTCGCGGGCCGTGATTGGTTTGAGATTGGGTATTCAGGTACAGAAGCAGCCAGGATTGTACTACGTCTTTGATCGCTATTATAATATTCATTGATCACCTTTTGATTCCCCTCTTTCACCTCTCTCATTCGATTTCTCTCTCTGTATACCTCCGTTCTGTTCACTCTGTGTCCTTCTGTTGTCTAATAGGTTTATGGATCAATGATCGTGTGTGTGTTTGGGGGGGGTAAGGTGACCTTCCTCAGGCCGACCAATCCCACAGCTTGCTGGATAGAGCACTGCCTCATCTAAAGACTAAAAATGCCTCTCAGGCAGTATCTATTTCTCTCACAGCAGCAGCAGAGTGGACCAGAGAATACAGTAGAATCTGTGTGTGTCACACTTGGGGATAAAGTTTTACCAGCTGATTGAGGACGGCTTGTCTAATTGGGGAAAAACTGGTGTCCTCAATTGTTTTCACTGCAACTGCCTTCAGCACAAATTGGCTTCTGCCTCCATTAGGGTAATATTTGGACTGAGGCAAGTATCCATTATGGTTAATAATGGCGCTTATGTCCAGGGAATTAATGTAAATAAATAGAAAAGCCACAAAAGTGACATAAGCCTATCCTGTGTGCCTATATAATGGAAGCATGTGACCTAACAGAGAGAGGTGTTCAAGATGCCAATTTATGGTGGCAGAAAGAACTCGATGCAACTTCAAGCTGCGTTAATTAATATTCTTATATTAACAATGGATCAAATTACTGTGTGTAATGTGAAAGATGTCTCTCATGGGGACGAACCTACAGTAAATGATCGCCTAACCCTGCAGTTCCCCTCAGCTCTACTGAGCTTGGTAGAGTCTGTCAGCTCATTTTGGTTTTACAGAATTCAACTTTAAAGGTGCTCTATACGATATCCGGAGCATTGATATAGCAGTAAACAACTGTTGTCTATGTAAAGATATAGAGGTACTCACGGTAATCACGGTTGTCATGTGATGTTCGTCACATGTTGTATAGTGACGGAAGTCCAACTTCAGACCTAGTTACGTATTATATAAAGTGAGAAAAGCCACTTATTTGTGGGCAGGTGGGGAGGTGGATGGGTCAAACAAACAGAACTTTCAAGTGGGAGACCCGTGTTTTGTAGTGACATTTGTCTCGTGACGTTTGTCTCGTGTTTCCCGTACTGACGTTACGTTGTTTCTGTATGTGTTTTACTAAGTTTACGTGTTTATTTTAAGCCCAACCATGACATTTTCCCTTAACATGACTGAATGGTTTTATTGCCTGATCCTAAGTCAGTGACCATGATGTTTTCCCTTAACTTCATAAAGTGTTTTTCTTGCATAAACCTAAGTCAGCCCCCTTCTGGTGCTGCACGTTAATACAGACGTGTAATATTTAAGTCTCTGCGAGGTAAAATGTGACACTGACACGTTGTCCTCTGGTGAACAGGCGGGTCTATTACATGCTTTGGTGTAATACCGGGTTGGGACGCAATAGAAATGCTCCCAATCTTGCATTTAGCACCTTTAATAAAACCCAAACAAAAACAAGTCAACTTAAGGTGCAATAAAACTGCAAATTGTAACCCTGTGACGTAAATTCTGAGGTATCATTGTGCATTAATGGCTATGGAGCCTATGCACTTAAGTGCAGACAGTAAGAACTGTGATTGGCCACTTACGGTTTCTCCTGCAAGTTTCTGGCGGCAGCAGAGATTGTTTATAGAGAAGACAATTTTCAGTAACACACATCTCACAAGTCATCTCCACTGCAAACCTTTTGCTCACTGCGATTACTTCTCTCAATCACAGTGAATGAATAAACATAAACACGGCCATTGCCCCGCAGTAACCTCCTTTTGAATAACTAGACATGGTGAAATATATTATGTGGAGGTGACTCCTGTTCTAAGTACGTGCGTAGCCCACCGTCACTAAGTGTCACAAAGTAAATTAAAGTCTGCCACAAGAACTTTAATGGTTATTATTTGTCAATGTTGTGTTTATAGCTTCCTCTGCAGCCCCGATGGCAAAAAAAAACTTAAGTTGCAGTGCGCTGAGCTGTAAAAAAATGACTTCCTGAACAAAATATTCTGGCACATTGCAAAGTCTCTGACCTCCATATCAAGTTGTCCATCACATTATAAATATTTCATTCTATTCAGAGGAACTCTGATATGTAGGAAGGGAAAAAAAATCACATTATGACCTTACAACCGACACAGCGGTTTGCCACAGAGCTCCGATGTGTGTTATTAAATTTAATTTGTAAAATTCTTGTTCATTTCTACTTTAATGGATGCCTGTTTTCCTGACATTTCCCAATAAATGTTTCAAAGCTTTTAGACCATCGTATCTCCCCCAAATAATTTATCACAGTATCGAGGGACTGACGGCACCAAAATCTCTCTCTCTTTCTCTCAAACTACTTGTCACTCTCATTTCTATGGGAGCGATGGGCTGTGATTGGCTTGTGGCAGCAGGGCAGAGTAAATTATTAAGGCTCTCTCTTTATTTGGCCGTAAATGCTCTCTATCTCTCTCTCTCTCTCTCTCCCTGTTTTCTACTTCCTCTCCTCCCTCAACACTCAGCCCATTTAGGAAGCGAGTGAACAGGATGAGAAGACACTGCAGCGTGGGGGGAAAAAAGCAGAAAGGGAAAATAACACAGAGACAAATGTGGTTTGTGTAGATGGACAGAAATGGAGAAAGAATGTCAGTAGGGAAATGGGGGGAAAAGGAGCGATGGAGCATTAGAGGGAGGAGTGACAGACGAGGGAGAGTGCTGATGAATTGCACAGCAAGCACTTTGCTCTCCTTCACCTGCCACCTGCCCTTCAAAGAGACCTGAGTGCATCATGCAAGAGCAAACACACCTGCTTTATACCTAAGAATAGGGACTATTTACTGGTGTGTGTGTGTGCTTGCAAACTAAACCAAGGAGAGACCAGTTGAGCGTCGCTGCCATTAGAGAGCTGTTAAACTGCCAAATGGTTGAGGGCGGAGAGAGAGGAAGAGAGAGAGGAGGAGTTACCGACAGAGAAAGAGACTAGAAAGAAAAAATAGAGTTGTTTTCATGTCCATCAATAATTCAGGATGTGTATTATCTCCTGTTGTGTGCGGCTGCAAACTTCATGCCTCAGCGATTTTTAGCGGCGGCAAACAACTCGGCCCGTGCATGTGCGCGCACACACACACAAACACACAAATAAGAGGATTAGTGATCGTTTGTGTCGTTTTGCACACAGAGGTGTAATTTGTGGGATTCTTGCTTTGAGAAATTCTGACTACTGAAAATAAGTGGGTTGGTTATTAGTGTACATTTTTTTTATCTTTTGAATCTACCAGCACCCACTTAGCATAACTCCACACTGCTGTTCCATAAAATATAATTGCACCAGCTCTTTGTGCTGATGGCAGCTATCTTAAACCTCTGACTTTCTCTTCTCTTTCATATGACTTTGGTCTTTTAAAGCTGCTCTAATTAATATTTTCATGTTAACAATGGATCAAATGACTATGAGAAAGAGGTACTGATAACCCACAGAGAATTTTCATTGTTTTGGTTTTAGTGTGGGTAGCGGGTTTTGGTTCACTCTCACCGCCCAGGCAACTGTGAAAAAGCTCTGATAAATCTGCTGTATACTACCTGCCCAGCACCAAACAGTGGACAGACAAAATTAATTTGAACATAGCAGAGCATTTAGTAGCTAAAGAGCCAGAAATTTTCTTCAGGAGTTGGTGGAGACCAAACCAGAGCTCGACTTACATTCATCAGGTGACCAAAAACACGACTCCAAATAGAGTACTGCAGGGATGTCGTATTTTTGTAGGCCAACCAGGAAGTTCGCATCACACTGGTTCCCTCGACAAAAAGCCAATTGTTTGCAGAAAATAAGCTCTGTGGCAAACGAACGTTTATGATACTTACACGTTTTGTTCAGCAAGATAATCTCCACAAATGAACATAACTTTTATGATTTTTTTGAAACATAAACGTTAGGCTATAAACGAACTACACCACGGTCTCATGACTTCACGTCACCACCACTAAACTAAAGACGGACTAGTGATCACCCTGATGACATTTAGTAGTCTCATTTAACCACTTGTTAGCAAACACCTTTTTTAAGACATGTAAAAGCTGTGGGAGTGGGATATTTACTGATGTATTTTATATCGTAGAACAAAACATTGAAATCTCTTAAGCTTGTGTTAACCACAGAGCTTACTTCAGGCGTCTAACTAAAAACCCATTGACTTCCAGACGAGGGAACCAGAAGTGCTAAAATGCAATCTCATTTCTGGGTTTTATGACTCATTCCTGTACCACTCTATAAATGCAAATGTTGCTCTGTGTCTGCACAGTGTGTAAAAAAGGCAACTGTTTGTTAAAAGTTCAGCTGTATGATGCTGCAAAGTAGCCCAAAAAAATGGTTTAAAAAAATTGTTTTCTGCAGGTTTAAGGCTCGGCTTAATCAAGTCATGTCAACATGTACAAAGAGCACATAAAAAACAACAGATGTAGACCAGAGTGCTGAAGTGAGTTATGTTAAGTGTGATGATGTGAAGTTGTGATGATTTTTACCGGGGGTCATAAAAGGATAGGTCTGATAATGGGGATTTAAAAATGGTGATAGATGGAGAAGATCAGATATTTCACTGGTAAAAGATGAAGGTACAGGGGAGATTTCTTCTCTCCTCTTGGTACCAGTGAAGAGCCTTGCTGCTACATTTAGATAGGCTGTAATCACGACAATAAAGATGTATATTCTTTAGCAGTATAACATCCAGATTCATACTTTGTAGTTTGGGGATCAATAGGAATTACCGGTGGAGCATGGTTTTCATGTTGCGTGGATATTGGATGGACTCAGGTAGCCCTTGTTCTAGTTGCTGCTGCTGCTGCTGCTGGAGGGCGCAGTGTGATTTGTCGGGGTCATATAATCTCATAACATCTGCTCATAAACTTCTGTTTGTCCTGCAGCAGCAGAATTAAATGTCAAGAGTTGAACAGGTGCGCAGACCAAGGCCAAATGTCGGGCCCCGGCAGATCAATGGCTGCCTCTACTCACAAAAGATGTATATGTGGGTGTGTGTGTTTGGGCGGGAGCTGATATGACAGGAGTTTGATTAGACTGGAGGACAGCCAGAAGCCATTGCTTTTCAGCTGCGGCTGCTCCCATCCTCCTCCTCCTTCTCCTCCTCTTCCTCCTCCTCTTCATGCTCTGGGGTTGTTAAACAGATGCACAGCACGACGAATGTGGTTAAATTTGGCAGTTTGCATCCTCCATTCTCCCTCCTTCCCGGCTTTTCTCCTCTCGGGGCAATTAGAGAAACCAGAGCTAGCAAGCCAGACCATAGCCATTATGTTGTATTGGTGTGTGTGAGAGTGTGCGTGTGCGTGTGCGTGTGCGTGTGCGCGTGTGCGTGTGTGTGTGTGTGTACACCCAGGTGATATGCTTTAAGGCAAAAAAGGCAGAAACTATTTTCTCGTCCCACAGCAACAGGCATGGATCAAAGTAATTGGACAGTTTGGTTCATACTTGGGCAGTCCAAAGCCTTGTGTGCATATGAGAGTGTGTGTGTGTGTGTGTGTGTGTGTGTGTGTGTGTGTGTTTGTGTGTGTGCTTTCTCTGCTTTCTAGTCCTTGTAATGCTTGCCATACAGCACACATCTTTTTTAACTACACACACTCAAAACATCTTTTTCTCTCTACATTTGTGTTGAATAAAACATGGCAGTAAAAGTGTGTCAGTGCAGAAAAGGCAAGATGGAAGGTTTCTGCTCCGATATGAAATCAGATAGAAAGTGTGCATGTGCCTCCCTATGTCAGGGCAAGGCATAGATGTAATTGTGGGCAGTTTGGGTGTTTTGATCCTTGGGCGCTCTGTTTCCATCTCTGGGATCACATAGTCTTTCTTGCTTTTCCTCCCACTCAATCTACTGTATCTGCGCTCAAAACCCTCGACTAGACAAGACACACCTAATTAACGTTGGTCTTTCTCACACAGTAGATCTGTCTCCTGAAGGGGGGGAGGATAGCAGAAGAAATGAGAGAAGAAGGGTAATGGATGGGAGAGAAGTGGAGGAGGACATTAGTAAATGGATAGAGGAGGTTATTACAGGATGTGATCAAAAGAAAGAAAAGAAAAGAAAAGGAGGCATTATAGAAATGGACATGTCGCTCCACTGATCAGTGGGCTGAGGCACCGTTTCTCTCCGATTGTGGCGAGATTGAATCCTCCTCCTGAACTTAACTGCATCATTTTCTGTCTGATGACACACGAATGTGATGAAAAGTAGAAAAGGGGAGGGTGGAGGAGGAGCAGCAAAGTGAGGAATCTAAAATTTGCAGGACTGATGTCGAGTTTCTTTCCTTCTTTCATCTCTCCTATTAGTTACTTCTCGGGAAACTGGGACAACACAGATCGTCTGGAACTAAAACACACACTCCCTGAATGCAGTTAGAGCCTGATGTGCGCACACACACACACACGCACACACGCACACACAGACACAGACCACGGAGAATGCCGTCCTTGATCTGTGTGGTTCTGCTATTGACTGATGTGATGGAAGATAAGAGGGAAATTACCAGCTAAAGGTGGTCTGTGTTTTATCCCCATTAGACACACACACACATGCAGTACTTCTGTACTTGGGAGAACCCTCATTAACATAATGCAATCCCTAGCCCCTACCCCTAACTTTAAAGGGGATCCTTACTAATTTTACACACCAAAGTCTGTTTTATAGGTCTTTGGGAGTACTACTACTAAGTGTGAAAACAGTTGTATTAAACCTCTTGTGGCTCCAGAGGGAGCTGCGGAAAATTTGCTAAATTGCCTAAAGTGATGTCACTTCAGATGGGTCCGAAGTAAAGACTGTATAAGAAGTGGACGTAGTCACTGTGACATCACCGATTGGTTTGTGGACTACGGTTTTGAAGCCTCCAGTTCGGCATTATGGCCGTCGCCATCTTGTTTTTGGCCGTCGCGTCATGACTCCAGGGCGGGGCTCGGCCCACGTAAAAGGCGCCAGGGGTCTGCGGCGATGTCTGCACCCCACCCGACCTTTCTTGAAACACGGACCAAGGAGTCTAACGCACGCGCGAGTCTAGGGTGCAAGCAAAACCCCGTGGCGCAATGAAGGTGAGGGCTGGCGTGCGCCTGCTGAGGTGGAATCCCGGCCCTGCGGGGTCGGGCGCACCACCGGCCCGTCTCGCCCGCATCGTCGGGAGATGGAGCGTGAGCGCGTGCGATAGGACCCGAAAGATGGAGACGAGAGGTTAACGTCATGCTGCCGTAAAGTGGTATTGGTGCCGTTGTATTGGAGCTGTTTTGCGAGTACGAGTATATGAGCACAGTATCAGACCCGATACTGATATCGGTATCGGTATCGGTGCATCCCTAATAGACATATAAGCAAACTTACATACACACACTTAAAAAAACATGCTCTAACCTTGGGTCTCCGTCAACCCTGCAAGCCTTCTTGCCCATGTGAAATACATTTTCTGTTCAATAACATTGAATATTGTGCCTCCAGATCAATTTAATTGCAATCACACACACACATACACACACACACTCCCTCCATCTCGTTCACATGTTGGGAGGAGCCGGCGTGTCGATGTGGAGAGGTAATTATTTGCTTGGCCAGTCTGAGCCTGCTCTGAGACTCAAGGACGGACTTGCCTGCAGCTACAGTACCAACCAACACTGCGATTACACAACGGAAACAGGCAGCGAGCGTGTGTGTGTGTGTGTATGCGTGTGTTTGTCTGTGTGTGTGTGATGAAGGGGCCGTGACTTGAATGAAAGTGTGTCCTTGTGTTTTTGTGTGTATGCATGCAGAATGTATAGTGGATATATGGCTCATATTTTCAAAGATGTGTGTGTGTACAGGTGTAAGTGTGTGGGCATATAAGGGCATTTGCACACAAGTCATTATGTGTCTGTGCCAGCGAGCCGATATAGAGCAATGGCTCGCTCCTGCAGGTCTCCACCTCAGGGAATCACAGCCACAGTCCCACCATTACATGAACACACAAACACACACACACACAGTCCCTTGTGTGTCACAGTATAATAGCAGGGATGGGGAGCAGGAAATTGAGGTTGGGCAAGGAGATTGGGGAGAAAAGGGGAGAGTGCGGGTGGGGAGGAAAGGAGGGAAGAGAAGGTTTCAAAACTGAGCACAGTGAAGAAAGATATATATATTAAGAGAGAGTGAGATTGGAAGAAAGCCATTGCAGGATGAGCATCAGTCATGAGAGATGAGCTGATCATCACAGACGGGCCAGACAGATAATGTTTCACTTTCTGGCCCCATAAAATCTTTTTACGACAGCTCTCCCCAGATGACTGCTACCTGTTTTTATTTGGCTCTGTATTTGTATTTGTGTGTGTGTGTGTGTGCGTGTGTAGTTGAATGCTTATAGAGTACAAAGCGTGCATAAATGGGATTGCATGCTGCCGTGTGTGCTTGTGTGCATGCATGATTGCATGTGTGAATGCACATAAACAGGATGATTATCGAGTGTGAAGTGTGTGTGAATGGGATTTCATGGTGTCATTTTCTTAGGTGTGTGCCTGTGTTTATGTGTGTGTGTGTGTGCTGTACAGCTGTAAAACTGTGCCGGAGAGTTTTGAGTGATAGCCTTGGACTGCCACAGCCAGGAGACCAATAACAGTAGGCGGCTCAAGGAGGCTCCTGCCAAGTGACCAATGATTAGATCCAACTGAAGGAGGCCAGAGCTGAATGGCCCGTCATTCCTCAGCTTCATTCCCCCTCAGAGCCCCATTCCCAGCCTCCCCCAGTAACAGGACGGCATTTCCACCGTGAGTGTTGCAGAAATGCATTGGTTTTACACTCTGGGTCATCAGTTTCTTTTAGAGTGGTGTTCAGGTCTCTGTAGGAGGGAGAGAATGTGACTCTCCCTGTGGATGCTCTGGTTAGAAATAATAAAGTTTGTTCCATTCAATCAGTTGGTATTTTAACAAAAAAAAAAAACAGCCAGTGGGAAACTCCGGGTCTGAAAAGAGAAGCTAAAGCTGAAGTGCCTTAAACTTGCATTCATTCTAATAGCCAGCAGGGGGCGACTCCTCTGGTTGCAAAAAGAAGTCTGATTGTATAGAAGTCTATGAGAAAATGACCCAACTTGTCACTTGATTTATTACCTCAGTAAACATTGTAAACATGAGTTTTTGGTCTCAATCGCTAGTTTCAAGTCTCCTTCAATACAGCATGATGTTCATTTAGTAAATTATGGTCCCATTTAGAAGCAGGGTATGCTTTAGGGTGTGGCTTCCTTGTGATTGACAGGTTGCTACCACGGTGTTGTCCGGTCTGGGAGTTGTCTGCATTTTCATCTTACAACTTTAACCCTTTCACAGTGTGTTTTCAGTTCATAAAAGTTAATTGTAACATTTTGGTCGCCTAAAAATGTCTTATGGTTGTCTTCTGGTTGCAAAATAACAAGATGGCAACGGCCAAAATGCAGAGGCTTTAAAACGGCAGTCCACAAACAAATGGTTGACATCATGGTGACGTCCCTACGTCCACTTCGTATACAGTCTATGAGTTTGTTTCATTCAATCAGTTGTTGTTTTAGCAAAAAAATCCTCCAAAACATCAGCTACTGTAGATGTGTGACGTGTGAAATCTTCGTTCCTCTGCTCTGACCTTTTGTTATTTCTTTGCCTTAATGGTACTGCTGCTTGTTTTTATGCCTCCTTGCAGACTCGGCTCTTGTGTGTGTGTATTGACTTGTAGTATTGATCAGATAGAGCAGCAGGGTGGTCCTGCACTTAGTTGTCAGTACATCCTGAAACTGAAGAAAAGCCCTGTGTTTCTCAGAATCTGGCAAACAAAAGCGGTAAAAGTTAAATCGCCCGTACTCATCTACTCCGTTCAGTCTTTTACTCATGGAATAAAAATGAGTCTCTGGGCCTGGCTGCTAGTGTGCGGGGCCAATTTATGAGTAACACATCTCCCGTCTGTATAATTCACAAACTGACCTCGGCTGTTTGACTTATTGATTTTTGCTAGAGCCGGGCTCCTAAAGCATCCCTCCCCTCCTGTTGGTGGGACTCCATCCAGAACACACTGTGTTCCGGCTCCATAGCTCCGTGGCTCCGGCTCATCCCGTGGTCGCCCTGGGGTTACTGGGGAAGGTGAGGAAGGCTCTAGCTGGCTGGTCTGCTGCTGGGGTGCCCCGGGCTTCTGGAGGGGGATGGCTCCCGCGGGACCCGCTCCCACTGATCATTACTGTCTATGAATAGCTGCTGCATTGCAGATGGAGGGAAGAGAGAGAGGAGAAGGAAAGGTAGACGGGAAGGAAGTGGTGTAATGGGTGGAGATGAGTAAATGGTTTGTGGAGAAACATCGAGAGGGAAATAAGGAGGTGTGTGTGTGTTTTCGTGCGCATGTGGGGAGGACAATTTCATTTTCAAGGACACTCTGGTCCCCCACTGTGGTGATTGCGAAGCAATTCCAGCTATATTTTCTGTTTTCAATATCTTCCCAGACAACAAAATCGGCACGTCAGCTTATTGCAGCAAGGTTTCTAAATAAAGTGTGATTGTTAGGAGGCAATAAAACAGCAACGGATACTCACAGAGAGAAAAGTGTTGGGAGGAGTGAGTGAAGACAGCCAGACAGGGTGGAAATGACGATGATAAAGAGGATGTGTCCACCGCCTCATTACATTTCAGAGTCTTTAATTAACATGTAATGATTGCTGCAGCCTCACAAACCTGTATCTGACATATATGCATGTATAGGCCTACACAGTCACAGGGGCATGTTTTTTAGGGCTGGGTATTGGCAAGAATCTGGCGATACGATACGTATTAGATACAGGGGTAGCGATTATATTGCAAAATATTGCGATACTGTAAGCAAGGTGATATATTGCAATTTTTTTAAATCAAATTTTTTGAAAAACTGTCATAGTATAAAGAACACACCAGAAATACACCATTTAGAATCTAGGCAAAAACATTAAATGCATACTGCATGCAAAAAACTACATGTTTTTTGCCCCAAACTGCATGTGATTATCATAAAGTGGGCATGTATATAAAGGGGAGACTCTTGGGTACCCATAGAACCCATTTTCATTCACAAGGTCAAGGTCAGAGGTGAAGGGACTCCTTTGACAATGGCCATGCCAGTTTGTCCTCGCCAAAATGTAGTGTAAGTTTGGAGAGTTATTTATCCTTTGCGACAAGCTAGTATGACATGGTTGGTACCAATGGATTCCTCAGGGTTTCTAGTTTCAGATGATGTCAGTAACTTCACGACGACGATACAACCTCTGAAAGATCGAACAGCGATCGGGCCGTCAGATTTTTGGGATGTTTTGGAGAATCGATACAGTATTGCACAACATAATATCGCGATACATGTGTATCGATACTTTCTTACACCCCTAATGTTTTTATAGGAGGACATTGCATTTACATATTAACGTTATGGTTCCCTTATAGCATTGAGATTAAACGTGAAATATTGCCAAATAGGTGCGTTTGCTTTTCGCTTCAACAATAAATCCTCTGCTCATGCTCCTGCTACTCTGAGCTGAGGAGGACCAGATGCGTTCACGGTCAGTATGTAGTGTCCGTCGTCTGACTATGATTGATAGCATGCCGCTGATACACCAAAATGGGTCAGTTCTTTTTATTTATTACTTAAAGGCTAAAATGCCTCTTTTTTTTGTGATGTTCAAATGTTTTTACTAAAAGAGTACATGTTGAATTACATGGGATTTATTGTTGTTGTTTTTTTGTTTTTTTTTACCGTGGTATCGAATTGGTATCGAGAATCGTGGAAATTCACTGGTATTGGTATCAAATACTAGATTTCTGGTATGGTGACATCCCTAGTTCCATCTATCTACTCTTTAGTAGGCCTATACCATTGATTGACTGTCTGGCCTGTTGAATAATGATG